>NW_026782256.1:0-249151 GCF_031769215.1 Ylistrum balloti | reverse complement strand
AGAGGATACCTGTATTCCTCGTGTGTACACAGTAACTGAGAGAGGATACCTGTATTCCTCGTGTGTACACAGTATTCTGTGTGAGAGGAGAGGATACCTGTATTCCTCGTGTGTACACAGTAACTGAGAGAGGATACCTGTATTCCTCGTGTGTACACAGTAACTGAGAGAGGATACCTGTATTCCTCGTGTGTACACAGTAACTGAGAGAGGATACCTGTATTCCTCGTGTGTACGCAGTAACTGAGAGAGGATACCTGTATTCCTCGTGTGTACACAGTAACTGAGAGAGGATACCTGTATTCCTCGTGTGTACACAGTAACTGAGAGAGGATACCTGTATTCCTCGTGTGTACATATTAACTGAGAGAGGATACCTGTATTCCTCGTGTGTACACAGTAACTGAGAGAGGATACCTGTATTCCTCGTGTGTACACAGTAACTGAGAGAGGATACCTGTATTCCTCGTGTGTACACAGTAACTGAGAGAGGATACCTGTATTCCTCGTGTGTACACAGTAACTGAGAGAGGATACCTGTATTCCTCGTGTGTACACAGTAACTGAGAGAGGATACCTGTATTCCTCGTGTGTACACAGTAACTGAGAGAGGATACCTGTATTCCTCGTGTGTACACAGTAACTGAAAGAGGATACCTGTATTCCTCGTGTGTACACAGTAACTGAGAGAGGATACCTGTATTCCTCGTGTGTACACAGTAACTGAGAGAGGATACCTGTATTCCTCGTGTGTACACAGTAACTGAGAGAGGATACCTGTATTCCTCGTGTGTACACAGTAACTGAGAGAGGATACCTGTATTCCTCGTGTGTACACAGTAACTGAGAGAGGATACCTGTATTCCTCGTGTGTACACAGTAACTGAGAGAGGATACCTGTATTCCTCGTGTGTACACAGTAACTGAGAGAGGATACCTGTATTCCTCGTGTGTACACAGTAACTGAGAGAGGATACCTGTATTCCTCGTGTGTACACAGTAACTGAGAGAGGATACCTGTATTCCTCGTGTGTACACAGTAACTGAGAGAGGATACCTGTATTCCTCGTGTGTACACAGTAACTGAGAGAGGATACCTGTATTCCTCGTGTGTACACAGTAACTGAGAGAGGATACCTGTATTCCTCGTGTGTACACAGTAACTGAGAGAGGATACCTGTATTCCTCGTGTGTACACAGTAACTGAGAGAGGATACCTGTATTCCTCGTGTGTACATATTAACTGAGAGAGGATACCTGTATTCCTCGTGTATACACAGTAACTGAGAGAGGATACCTGTATTCCTCGTGTGTACACAGTAACTGAGAGCGGATACCTGTATTCCTCGTGTATACACAGTAAGTTAGAGAAGATACCTGTATTTCTCGTGTGTACACAGTAACTGAGAGAGGATACCTGTATTCCTCGTGTGTACACAGTAACTGAGAGAGGATACCTGTATTCCTCGTGTGTACACAGTAACTGAGAGAGGATACCTGTATTCCTCGTGTGTACACAGTAACTGAGAGAGGATACCTGTATTCCTCGTGTGTACACAGTAACTGAGAGAGGATACCTGTATTCCTCGTGTGTACACAGTAACTGAGAGGATACCTGTATTCCTCGTGTGTACACAGTAACTGAGAGAGGATACCTGTATTCCTCGTGTGTACACAGTAACTGAGAGAGGATACCTGTATTCCTCGTGTGTACACAGTAACTGAGAGAGGATACCTGTATTCCTCGTGTGTGCACAGTAAGTCAGAAAGGATACCTGTATTCCTCGTGTGTACACAGTAAATGAGGGAGGATATCTGTATTCCTCGTGTGTACACAGTAAGTCAGAGAGGATACCTGTATTCCTCGTGTGTACACAGTAACTGAGAGAGGATACCTGTATTCCTCGTGTGTACACAGTAACTGAGAGGATACCTGTATTCCTCGTGTGTATACAATAACTGAGAGAGGATACCTGTATTCCTCGTGTGTACACAGTAACTGAGAGAGGATACCTGTATTCCTCGTGTGTACACATTAACTGAGAGAGGATACCTGTATTCCTCGTGTGTACACAGTAACTGAGAGAGGATACCTGTATTCCTCGTGTGTACACAGTAACTGAGAGAGGATACCTGTATTCCTCGTGTGTACACAGTAACTGAGAGAGGATACCTGTATTCCTTGTGTGTACACAATAATTGAGAGAGGATACATGTATTCCTCGTGTATACACAGTAACTGAGAGAGGATACCTGTATTCCTCGTGTGTACACAGTAACTGAGAGAGGATACCTGTATTCCTCGTGTGTACACAGTAACTGAGAGAGGATACATGTATTCCTCGTGTGTACATAGTAACTGAGAGAGGATACCAGTATTCCTCGTGTATACGCAGTAACTGGGAGGTTACCTGTATTCCTCGTGTGTACACAGTAACTGAGAGAGGATACCTGTATTCCTCGTGTGTACACAGTAACTGAGAGAGGATACCTGTATTCCTCGTGTGTACACAGTAACTGAAAGAGGATACCTGTATTCCTCGTGTGTACACAGTAACTGAGAGAGGATACCTGTATTCCTCGTGTGTACACAGTAACTGAGAGAGGATACCTGTATTCCTCGTGTGTACACAGTAACTGAGAGAGGATACCTGTATTCCTCGTGTGTACACAGTAACTGAGAGAGGATACCTGTATTCCTCGTGTGTACACAGTAACTGAGAGAGGATACCTGTATTCCTCGTGTGTACACAGTAACTGAGAGAGGATACCTGTATTCCTCGTGTGTACACAGTAACTGAGAGAGGATACCTGTATTCCTCGTGTGTACACAGTAACTGAGAGAGGATACCTGTATTCCTCGTGTGTACACAGTAACTGTTAGAGGATACCTGTATTCCTCGTGTGTACACAGTAACTGAGAGAGGATACCTGTATTCCTCGTGTGTGCACAGTAAGTCAGATAGGATACCTGTATTCCTCGTGTGTACACAGTAACTGAGAGGTTACCTGTATTCCTCGTGTGTACACAGTAACTGAGAGAGGATACCTGTATTCCTCGTGTGTACACAGTAACTGAGAGAGGATACCTGTATTCCTCGTGTGTACACAGTAACTGAGAGAGGATACCTGTATTCCTCGTGTGTACACAGTAACTGAGAGAGGATACCTGTATTCCTCGTGTGTACACAGTAACTCAGAGAGGATACCTGTATTCCTCGTGTGTACACAGTAACTGAGAGAGGATACCTGTATTCCTCGTGTGTACACAGTAACTGAGAGAGGATACCTGTATTCCTCGTGTGTACACAGTAACTGAGAGAGGATACCTGTATTCCTCGTGTGTACACAGTAACTGAGAGAGGATACCTGTATTCCTCGTGTGTACACAGTAACTGAGAGAGGATACCTGTATTCCTCGTGTGTACACAGTAACTGAGAGAGGATACCTGTATTCCTCGTGTGTACACAGTAACTGAGAGAGGATACCTGTATTCCTCGTGTGTACACAGTAACTGAGAGAGGATACCTGTATTCCTCGTGTGTACACAGTAACTGAGAGAGGATACCTGTATTCCTCGTGTGTACACAGTAACTGAGAGAGGATACCTGTATTCCTCGTGTATACACAGTAACTGAGAGAGGATACCTGTATTCCTCGTGTGTACACAGTAACTGAGAGAGGATACCTGTATTCCTCGTGTGTATACAGTAACTGTGTGTACAGAGAGAGGATACCTGTATTCCTCGTGTGTACACAGTAACTGAGAGAGGATACCTGTATTCCTCGTGTGTACACAGTAACTGAGAGAGGATACCTGTATTCCTCGTGTGTAGACAGTAACTGAGAGAGGATACCTGTATTCCTCGTGTGTACACAGTAACTGAGAGAGGATACCTGTATTCCTCGTGTGTACACAGTAACTAGAGAGGATCAGTGTGTACACAATAAGTCAGAGATACATGTATTCCTCGTGTGTACACAGTAACTGAGAGAGGATACCTGTATTCCTCGTGTGTGCACAGTAACTGAGAGAGGATACCTGTATTCCTCGTGTGTACACAGTAACTGAGAGAGGATACCTGTATTCCTCGTGTGTACACAGTAACTGAGAGAGGATACCTGTATTCCTCGTGTGTACACAGTAACTGAGAGAGGATACCTGTATTCCTCGTGTGTACACAGTAACTGAGAGAGGATACCTGTATTCCTCGTGTGTACACAGTAACTGAGAGAGGATACCTGTATTCCTCGTGTGTACACAGTAACTGAGAGAGGATACCTGTATTCCTCGTGTGTACACAGTAACTGAGAGAGGATACCTGTATTCCTCGTGTGTACACAGTAACTGAGAGAGGATACCTGTATTCCTCGTGTGTACACAGTAACTGAGAGAGGATACCTGTATTCCTCGTGTGTACACAGTAACTGAGAGGATACCTGTATTCCTCGTGTGTACACAGTAACTGAGAGAGGATACCTGTATTCCTCGTGTGTACACAGTAACTGAGAGAGGATACCTGTATTCCTCGTGTGTACACAGTAACTGAGAGAGGATACCTGTATTCCTCGAGTGTACACAGTAGCTGAGAGAGGATATATGTATTCCTCGTGTATACACAGTAACTGAGAGAGGATACCTGTATTCCTCGTGTGTACACAGTAACTGAGAGAGGATACCTGTATTCCTCGTGTGTACACAGTAACTGAGAGAGGATACCTGTATTCCTCGTGTGTACACAGTAACTGAGAGAGGATACCTGTATTCCTCGTGTGTACACAGTAACTGAGAGAGGATACCTGTATTCCTCGTGTGTACACAGTAACTGAGAGAGGATACCTGTATTCCTCGTGTGTACACAGTAACTGAGAGAGGATACCTGTATTCCTCGTGTGTACACAGTAACTGAGAGAGGATACCTGTATTCCTCGTGTGTACACAGTAACTGAGAGAGGATACCTGTATTCCTCGTGTGTACACAGTAACTGAGAGAGGATACCTGTATTCCTCGTGTGTACACAGTAACTGAGAGAGGATACCTGTATTCCTCGTGTGTACACAGTAACTGAGAGAGGATACCTGTATTCCTCGTGTGTACACAGTAACTGAGAGAGGATACCTGTATTCCTCGTGTGTACACAGTAACTGAGAGAGGATACCTGTATTCCTCGTGTGTACACAGTAACTGAGAGAGGATACCTGTATTCCTCGTGTATACACAGTAACTGAGAGAGGATACCTGTATTCCTCGTGTGTACACAGTAACTGAGAGAGGATACCTGTATTCCTCGTGTGTACACAGTAACTGAGAGAGGATACATGTATTCCTCGTGTGTACACAGTAACTGAGAGAGGATACCTGTATTCCTCGTGTGTACACAGTAAGTCAAAGAGGATACCTGTATTCCTTCTAGTGTACACAGTAACTGAGAGAGGATACCTGTATTCCTCGTGTGTACATAGTAACTGAGAGAGGATACCTGTATTCCTCGAGTATACACAGTAACTGAGGGAGGATACCTGTATTCCTCGTGTATACACAGTAACTGAGAGAGGATACCTGTATTCCTCGTGTGTACACAGTAACTGAGAGAGGATACCTGTATTCCTCGTGTGTACACAGTAACTGAGAGAGGATACCTGTATTCCTCGTGTGTACACAGTAACTGAGAGAGGATACCTGTATTCCTCGTGTGTACACAGTAACTGAGAGAGGATACCTGTATTCCTCGTGTGTACACAGTAACTGAGAGAGGATACATGTATTCCTCGTGTGTACATAGTAACTGAGAGAGGATACCAGTATTCCTCGTGTATACGCAGTAACTGAGAGAGGATACCTGTATTCCTCGTGTGTACATATTAACTGAGAGAGGATACCTGTATTCCTCGTGTGTACACAGTAACTGAGAGAGGATACCTGTATTCCTCGTGTGTACACAGTAACTGAGAGAGGATACCTGTATTCCTCGAGTATACACAGTAACTGAGAGAGGATACCTGTATTCCTCGTGTATAGAGAGAGAGGATACCTGTATTCCTCGTGTGTACACAGTAACTGAGAGAGGATACCTGTATTCCTCGTGTGTACACAGTAACTGAGAGAGGATACCTGTATTCCTCGTGTGTACACAGTAACTGAGAGAGGATACCTGTATTCCTCGTGTGTACACAGTATCTGAGAGAGGATACCTGTATTCCTCGTGTGTACACAGTAACTGAGAGAGGATACCTGTATTCCTCGTGTGTACACAGTAACTTAGAGAGGATACCTGTATTCCTCGTGTGTACACAGTAACTGAGAGAGGATCCCTGTATTCCTCGTGTGTACACAGTAACTGAGAGAGGATACCTGTATTCCTCGTGTGTACACAGTAACTGAGAGAGGATACCTGTATTCCTCGTGTGTACACAGTAACTGAGAGAGGATACCTGTATTCCTCGTGTGTACACAGTAACTGAGAGAGGATACCTGTATTCCTCGTGTGTACACAGTAACTGAGAGAGGATACCTGTATTCCTCGTGTGTACACAGTAACTGAGAGAGGATACCTGTATTCCTCGTGTGTATACAGTAACTGAGAGAGGATACCTGTATTCCTCGTGTGTACACAGTAACTGAGAGAGGATACCTGTATTCCTCGTGTGTACACAGTAACTGAGAGAGGATACCTGTATTCCTCGTGTGTACACAGTAACTGAGAGAGGATACCTGTATTCCTCGTGTGTACACAGTAACTGAGAGAGGATACCTGTATTCCTCGTGTGTACACAGTAACTGAGAGAGGATACCTGTATTCCTCGTGTGTACACAGTAACTGAGAGAGGATACCTGTATTCCTCGTGTGTACACAGTAACTGAGAGAGGATACCTGTATTCCTCGTGTGTACACAGTAACTGAGAGAGGATACCTGTATTCCTCGTGTGTACACAGTAACTGAGAGAGGATACCTGTATTCCTCGTGTGTACACAGTAACTGAGAGAGGATACCTGTATTCCTCGTGTGTACACAGTAACTGAGAGAGGATACCTGTATTCCTCGTGTGTACACAGTAACTGAGAGAGGATACCTGTATTCCTCGTGTGTACACAGTAACTGAGAGAGGATACCTGTATTCCTCGTGTGTACACAGTAACTGAGAGAGGATACCTGTATTCCTCGTGTGTACACAGTAACTGAGAGAGGATACCTGTATTCCTCGAGTATACACAGTAACTGAGAGAGGATACCTGTATTCCTCGTGTATACACAGTAACTGAGAGAGGATACCTGTATTCCTCGTGTGTACACAGTAACTGAGAGAGGATACCTGTATTCCTCGTGTATACACAATAACTGAGAGAGGATACCTGTATTCCTCGTGTGTACAAAGTAACTTAGAGAGGATACCTGTATTCCTCGTGTGTACACAGTTAGTCAAAGAGGATACCTGTATTCCTCGTGTGTACACAGTAACTGAGAGAGGATACCTGTATTCCTCGTGTGTACACAGTAACTGAGAGAGGATACCTGTATTCCTCGTGTGTACACAGTAACTGAGAGAGGATACCTGTATTCCTCGTGTGTACACAGTAACTGAGAGAGGATACCTGTATTCCTCGTGTGTACACAGTAACTGAGAGAGGATACCTGTATTCCTCGTGTGTACACAGTGTACACAGTAACTGAGAGAGGATACATGTATTCCTCGTGTGTACACAGTAACTGAGAGAGGATACCTGTATTCCTCGTGTGTACACAGTAACTGAGAGAGGATACCTGTATTCCTCGTGTGTACACAGTAACTGAGAGAGGATACATGTATTCCTCGTGTGTACACAGTAACTGAGAGAGGATACACAGTAACTGAGAGAGGATACCTGCATTCCTCGTGTGTACACAATAAGTCAGAGAGGATACCTGTATTCCTCGTGTGTACACAGTAACTGAGAGAGGATACCTGTATTCCTCGTGTGTACACAGTAAGTCAGAGAGGATACCTGTATTCCTCGTGTGTACACAGTAAGTCAGAGAGGATACCTGTATTCCTCGTGTGTACACAGTAACTGAGAGAGGATACCTGTATTCCTCGTGTGTACACAGTAACTGAGAGAGGATACCTGTATTCCTCGTGTGTACACAGTAACTGAGAGAGGATACCTGTATTCCTCGTGTGTACACAGTAACTGAGAGAGGATACCTGTATTCCTCGTGTGTACACAGTAACTGAGAGAGGATACCTGTATTCCTCGTGTGTACACAGTAACTGAGAGAGGATACCTGTATTCCTCGTGTGTACACAGTAACTGAGAGAGGTTACGTGTTTTGCTCGTGTGTACACAGTAACTGAGAGAGGATACCTGTATTCCTCGTGTGTACACAGTAACTGAGAGAGGATACCTGTATTCCTCGTGTGTACACAGTAACTGAGAGAGGATACCTGTATTCCTCGTGTGTACACAGTAACTGAGAGAGGATACCTGTATTCCTCGTGTGTACATATTAACTGAGAGAGGATACCTGTATTCCTCGTGTACACGCAGTAACAGAGGGAGGATACCTGTATTCCTCGTGTGTACACAGTAACTGAGAGAGGATACCTGTATTCCTCGTGTGTACACAGTAAGTCAGAGAGGATACCTGTATTCCTCGTGTGTACACAGTAAGTCAGAGAAAGTACCTTTAATCCTGTGTGTAGACAACCAGTCAGAGAAGAAGTCTGTATTATATCTTTTATAAGTCCTTCAACATCAAGAATGTTTTTGGTACAACTTATATGTTGCTGAAACCATAGTCGTCTGAATTATTTTGTCAGTTTTTAAATACGTAATTCATTTGAACGATGGTGTATGTATATATGTGTACTAGATACGTATTGGCAGTGGTGTTAAACTTTTCACGATGTCATTATTCTTTTATCCATTCTTACATCTAGCATCGGCATTAAATCAAATCAAAGGGAGATAAATCCCAACGTAGATGAAACGGTAAAACATCACTGATAAAATAGATTATCCAGCGAATCAATAAACAAACATTAAAACATTACCAGGCAGCCTTGATACATAGTTTAATTTTTTCTTCATGTTGGAAAAATAATAATCCTCATTTTAGACGCATAATAAGTCTTAAAAATGATAATGTACATTGACATCACACGCCAGGATCTCACAAAGTCACGTTGTTTTCTTTTGCAATATCTTGTTTTTTTCCTACATTTGACAACGAATCAGATAAATAAGAAAATAAATCCTATGTTTTACGGAAGAGGTAAACCGACACACCTCCTTAATGAGTCTAGTAAACAAACCTTTCACCCAGTTTACAGTTCTAGTTATACACTAGGGGTTACATGTACATTATGTAAGTGTGTCAAACCCCTGTCAGCACATTATCATAACATTGTCAAGAGGTTATATAAAATACTTATATATGCAATACTGATTTGACAAGAAGACACCACGACGTTTACATGACATAAAGATGACAGGAATTACTTATATATTACCGGTATTTTACGGTTATTTTTCGTGCCGTTCAAATAATTTTTTTTCCATTCAGTGATTTCATTAATATTAACATGTACCAAGTAATTTGATTATAAACAGGTTTTATGTCTTGTTAATTGTCTGCAGATTGTGGCCAAATAATTTTTAAAGGTTATTTTTCAGTACAGCTACAATATATTTAATCAGATGCTACCTGTAAAATTTCCATACAGAGTATGATTCAGCTGACAACATTTGTAATCACCCACGCCGTCTCCATCATCGTATGTTTTTAATATCCAAGACCAAAGAGCTACCTTTTGTATACATAGTAGAAACTGTCTAGTTGTTGAACTGTAAATTGTATACTATCATTTGGTCCACTAATGAAATATTAACAAATGCAAATACTGTATTCCATCGACTTCTAACTAGTGCATACTTTTTACATATACAATATAATATACATTTTGATCCATTAAACGTATATATCTCCACTTTGTGAATATATCGTCTAGCATATGTATTATATTCGTGAATATCAAAAACACGAATGAAAAGCTGATAAATATGATATTTAATTGACATGTAGAAATATTTGTCTGATGTGTTCCGATAATTGATTGATGTGTTCTGATATTTGTCTGATGTGTTCCGATAATTGATTGATGTGTTCTGATATTTGTCTGATGTGTTCTGATGTTTGTCTTATGTGTGCCGATATTTGTCAGATGTGTGCCGATATTTGTCAGATGTGTGGCGAGATTTTTCTGATGTGTAGCAATATTTGATTTGTGTGTAGCAATATTTGATTGGTGTGTAGAAATATTTGATTGATGTGTAGCTATATTTGATTGGTGTGTAGCAATATTTGATTGATGTGTAGCTATATTTGATTGCTGTGTAGCAATATTTGATTGGTGTGTGGCGATAATTGATTGGTGTGTAGCAATATTTGATTTGTGTGTGGCGATAAATGATTGGTGTGTAGTAATATTTGATTGATGTGTTCCGATATTTGTCGGATGTGTACCGATATTTGATTGGTGTGTAGCAATATTTGATTTGTGTGTGGCGATAATTGATTGCTGTGTAGCAATATTTGATTGGTGTGTGGCGATAATTGATTGGTGTGTGGCTGCATTTTTATATTTGCATGGGATCGCTTGTTTCTATTCCAGGTGTTCCCAGTGCTCGTCGTAGGTTGTTTGTTTGAAGACATACGATATGCAGCATTAGCTGTATGGCCCCAGGCCTTTAACTTTATGGGATTTTTATTTACCAACAACTATCATAACACTCCTATTTCTTGATGGAGGGGAACTTGATAAAGCACCTTCTTGATATCGTAGTTCACATTTGTAATTGCATTCTGTTTATATAATGGTTAAAATACATTACTGTGTATAAATGACAAGAATTAATTTTAAATTAGAAGCTGTACCCTTGTGTCATTCTGTTTATGACTGACTAGTTGACAGCACTGCAAGGTGTATTCTTTACATATTGAGAAAGGTCCTGTGTCTATCACACGAGTCGATACAGTGGTGAGGTGTATGGTGCTGTCAAGCTAGGAACATCTAAATATACAATGAGCTGTTTTGTGGCCCGGACAATTCACCTAAATGATGTAACACTACTAACTAGTCTGATGAAAAGCTCCACGATACTTACACCACGATGCAGGTAAGACTAAACATCTTTCAACAGGTCTACATATCTCTGTATTTGTTTAAAAAAATACAATTTAAAGGATGAAAGAGGTTTAGTGTCAAATATCAACGTCTTTAAAACGATCTGTTTTGATTGATTACTCCAATCACGTGTTATTTTCTTTGTGTGTGGATTTCGATCATTCTTACCGAATAATTTTTCATTTCATATTTAAACTTCCGATTATTGTACAGAAGACACACAAGTGAATAACAACATTTATTATCAATTTAGAATTAGATGCAATAGACCTAATTAATAATTTAAACTGCATCATACTTACGTTTCATTCTTCTTTGACTCTTCCTTGATGCCAAGGGCTTGTTGCAACCCTTACTGATATAACTGCTTATTGCATTATATTAAAACTAGCCTTATTGTAATACATTTATAAATTAGTACAATAAGCGTAGTGTATTGTTATCTCCAAATATTACGAAAATCGTCAATATCATACGTAAGTGAAGTTAGATGTAGTAGTTATCTTGACTAATTCAGGATAACTATGAAAACATGGACAATATAATCGTCTTGTCTGAAAAGTTATCCTAATTTGAAAATTTCAAATATTGTTATACTTAATGTGAAATTTCTGTCCATAAACTTTCTTCATGATTGTTTTACCGGTTTGACTGAAACTAGTCGTCAAACTTTATTGAAATTTTGCAGGTTTTACGAAAGAAATTGGTTTATAGAAATCAAGTTAATACAAGCGGATAAGATAAAGTTTTGACGAAAAAAGATGGCTCGGCCTACCTGTGGTCTTATAAAGTGTCTCGTCAGTCTTAATTCTATCACGGCTGGGCATTTTAATTTCATCATATTAGTTAATTGATTGATGCACTTTAATTCTGTTTTAAAATGTGTGACGCTTTAATAAAACGTTGGCGTTCAGAGAGATACCCGGCATCATCGAAACCCCACGTCTTAGATATTCATCAGTGTTAGAATACTTCGTGTGATGGACCTGTCAACGCTTTTCGTAACTAGTTTTAATTTCATCAGATAAATGTACCTGTAAAATCGTTACCCGAGGTTCTGATATTACTTTAAACTTTTATTTTCTATTTTGAGAACTAATGTTTATGATACTTTTTGTAAAATATGAATATTGAAAAAATGCATTTTCTAAATATCATATTTATCAGATTTCAAATGAATAAATAATTCCTCAATGTTAATTGATATTATGAAAATAGTTCGATTACTTGATATAAATTACTCGCATGATTTTTAAAAAAATCCAGATTTGATCTACATTATTTTATTTATGTATTTTACTCTGTTTAACCATAAAAAGGAGAAAGCATTTACACCATTTCATATTTCATGTACGATACCATATGTTGTCATATTGTGCCGTTACTTCATTTCACAGCATCTCATAGTAGACAAATATTGATAAAATTATTCTGATCTGTTCATAGCTATTTGATGTCCTAATATCACTGGAATTCATAACTTCTATCAAGTTAAATCTATCCCATATTTCCTGGTAAGTAAAATATCTACTAATTTTGTTTTGACGTTAGGTTTTATTTCATCTTTCAGTTCCAATATTTAGCCTATAATTTGTTGCTTTGATTTTACACAGAATATGTCTTTCTGAATAAAAGATTAATGTTGCAAGCCATTACGACATGAATTTTGACCATGAATGATCAATTAGACTCAATATCTTCATTTCAATATCGATCAGATTTAATAGCATTTTAAAACACTAAATATACCAAAGCGACACCTTATTATTAAAATGCTTATTTATCTGTCTATAAAGTAAAATGAAATCTATCAGTATCAGATAATTATATCAAACTGATATCTGTTTATCCTCAAACCAGATAAATACACACGTTTAATGATAACACTTATACATGACATGAAATACTCACTGGATATTTTGTAATACATATTTATCCAAACTTGCTGTGAGAGATAACAATATGATTTACTACATTCTGATATACTGGAATATTTGTGTGTTAATTATCACTTGTAATACTGTACAATGTATCATTACAATGTATTATTGTACGACGAGTGTAAGGTTGTATTGATTGTCCTGAACAATGTATGTAACATCGTATTGATTGTATTAATAATGATAGTAACATTGTATTAATTGAATTGTGCGATGAGTATGACATTGTATTAATAGTATTTTTCGATGAGTGTGGCAATATATTAATTGTATTTTTCGATGAGTGTGACAGTATTATAAGAAATTATTAATATGAAACATTCATTACGGAGAAAACATTTCAACAAAACACAGTGATGATACCTTTTCATATTTTCTTAATATTTCTTATTTTTCACGTTTCTTATTGTAAATTTTTATTTACCTCATTGTATTAATGTTTGGAAATTTATGTTATAAAGTAAAGCCCAATATAATGATATATAAATTATTACAATAATTTTGATAATCATTATCATAATTAAGAAATATTTTGACATGTTAAACTTCTTCAACTACTACTTCAACAGACACATTTCTATAGAATAATATTTTGTATATCATGTAAAGTAATTTTATCAGAAAATAATTCAGTTTTACATTTACCGCATTTTTTGTCATGTCATTTGATAATTCGCTACTAAAACAAATATAATTTTTTATTGATCACCTGGTAAAACTCCTCTCTCCATCTTAAAAACTTAAAACTTTTTGAAGTAAAACCACTAAAGGAAAGGTTACTTTCCACATCCTGAGAAAAACGTATATCTTATCTTTCAGTTTCATTTCCTTTATTTTGAAGAATAGACCGGCGTGCCATATCATGTTAGATGCCTTATTACTGTCCAAAAAAGAGATAAAAACATTTAAAATATTTTCTTTATTACAATTCACACATCTTTATATCAGTTGTATGACGTAGCGTAATTCATTGTTTGTCTCAATTGTATCGAGCTTCTGTTTTGTATTCACTTGGTTGTTTTTTAACAATCCTAAAATATGTAAAAAGACTGCAAATGATATTTGGATAAGCAAACTTGTCTGTTTGGAAAAGTGTCTGAATATTTAAATGAGATTATTCTACTATATAGTCTTTTAAAATAACTTTAAATGATATCAATAAGAGAGCAATACCCTGAAAACTATCCGGGTCGTATTTTGATTTGCCCTGATAATTATCATTCTTTTCCCATTATTTTGGGATATATTTACTACCATTTCTCATATTGAATAAACTTGAAATATATTCAAACACTTTATTACTATCATACTTCAGATGTTCGCAAACGATACCATCGTGTTCACCATCTCTATTGGTCCTGAGAGGTTCACACAACATTTATATTTCTATAGCTGTACTGGCAGTAGTAAATATCCTTTTAAAATTTTACATTGGCTCCAATACTGTCTATAATTGTTCAAATTGCCTTGCCCTTTGATCTGGTTACTTAACAACTTTGGTTTCGTTCTTGTATACCTTGTCCTCATTACTAACATCGATTGACCATGGCGGTTGTCGGCGATGAAGCCACAGACGCTTACTCTTCCGAAACACCTGGTCTTGTTCTAGTACATTTTTTATGAGTCGCCGTGTAAATTTGTTTCCTCATATTTGCCCTCGTTATATTGAATTTGACTTTAGAATAGGGATATTTTGACATTTTGGTATTTTGTCATTGTCTTATGTTAGTTTGTATTAAGATTACATCTCAAACTAATAGCTACATTCTGTCATTTTTTTAGAAAGGTACATGTTTACGAAATATTAACTAGTTCACGTTCCCTCCTCTTGTCCCGCTTTTGATATTTCCACAATTCACACTAAGCTATCTCATAGTAATGACATTTATTGGGTCGTTGTAGTGGATACTAAGTATTCTACCTACCTTGGGGCCAATTAACATCTCGTTTATTGTTTTAAGAGATGAAGAACAGTCAAAAGCGTTTACTAGCAACTATTAAATTAATTTCATTTGATCTTAGATGCTAAAATATTACAAATAAACGTGGCGGTGATTCCGAGATACATATCAGTTTTGACGTTATTCATTGGTCAAAGAAGAGACTGACACAGATAAAAATATGACATAATTAAATAATTCCTCCCGTCTGAAGCCCCTTTTATTTTCGCGAGCAGGTCATTCCACACATGTCTCATCTAAGTGTTAAGGGAAAATAACCCAATGACAAGTCTGTCAAATAGCTACATATTTCTGTGAACAATCAAGAGAATTTTGTGATGAACAACTTTTAAATACGCTACAAACACTTAGTCATTGATTAATCGTGGTCTGAATTTGTCTGAGAATTTAAAAACTTTGACATTAAGACCTAACATTTAAGATATCATTATTACCTGTGCGTATGCGTGCCTTCCCAAAGCTATATCTTCACCATCCCCTAAGTGGACTTCATTTCAAAGAATGATGTGATTCATAACATAATCACAATGCATATCAAAAATCCGTGCTTGAAAACTTATTGTAATAATTTCTGCATTAAGGTAAATCTTATTGCAATGATTTCTGCATTAAGGTAAATCTTATTGTAATAATTTCTACATTAAGGTAGATCTTATTGCAATGTTTTCTGCATTAAGGTAAATCTTATTGTAATAATTTCTACATTAAGGTAAATCTTATTGTTATGATTTCTACATTAAGGTAAATCTTATTGTAACGATTTCTACATTAAGGTAGATCATATTGTAATAATTCTGTATTAAGGTAGATCTTATTGCAATGATTTCTGCATTAAGGTAAATATTATTGTAATAATTCCGTTTAAATTACAATGCACGTCGTATGATGTATTTATTTTTCAACTGATTACAATAAAGTGAATGTAATGAAGTATTACCATAAACAAAACAATGTTATTAAGTTGACAATAAGAGCCTAGCTTTTAAAGCATCAGGATTGAGGAAGTTCAATGTAATTAAAACATATGTCAAAGTGTAGATCAGAAAGTGTACTAGCCCCATAATTAAATATTCAATATCTTATCATGGGGCTGCTGCACCTCCCCATCTAGATTTTTACTTTTCTTTCAATCAATCTGGATTTTCTTCAGTCTCCTCCTAGGCTTTAAAAAATAGGCCCTTAGCATCACTGACGTGTCATGGAAGGACGAAAAAAGCTGTATAATGCGTTTAATCCATTGTTTGTCTCTACTGCATCTAACTAAACAATTTAAAGTTGTTATTCACGTGTGTGTCTTTTTGTACAGTCTTTGTAATTTTCGTAAATCTGATATTTTAAGACAATTTTCTTCTTTCGATTAAGATTTAAAATAAATCAATAATATTCACGTGATACTTTCATCAATAGGTTAAAGGTCAACAATTCATTAACATTTCATATCCTTCTACAGCACTATAACTTCGTGAAAACACATCAATTGCACATATATCTAACCGAACACCATTGGAGAATGACAGCTTTTAAACAAAATCGAAACATTCAAACTCCAAATCTATTAACGAAGGCAAAATAAGACCAAAAGAAGATTTCTGGAGACCATTGATGAAACAGTAGGATGATAAAACAATGTGTTATGGAATGGTAAATCACAATCGACGACACCCGCAAAGAAATGTCACTTTCCCAAATAAGAACATATATATTATATCACACAACGAGACCACCAGTCATTCTACCTGGCATCGAACACATCTAACTTTATATCACACAACGAGATCACCAGTCATTCTACCTGCCATCGAACACATCTAACTTTATATCACACAACGTGACCACCAGTCATTCTACCTGACATCGAACACATCTAACTTTATATCACACAACGAGACCACCAGTCATTCTACCTGGCATCGAACACATCTAACTTTATATCACACAACGAGATCACCAGTCATTCTACCTGACATCGAACACATCTAACTTTATATCACACAACGAGACCACCAGTCATTCTACCTGACATCGAACACATCTAACTTTATATCACACAACGTGACCACCAGTCATTCTACCTGGCATCGAACACATCTAACTTTATATCACACAACGAGATCACCAGTCATTCTACCTGCCATCGAACACATCTAACTTTATATCACACAACGTGACCACCAGTCATTCTACCTGACATCGAACACATCTAACTTTATATCACACAACGAGACCACCAGTCATTCTACCTGGCATCGAACACATCTAACTTTATATCACACAACGAGATCACCAGTCATTCTACCTGACATCGAACACATCTAACTTTATATCACACAACGAGACCACCAGTCATTCTACCTGGCATCGAACACATCTAACTTTATATCACACAACGAAACCACCAGTCATTCTACCTGACATCGAACACATCTAACTTTATATCACACAAGGAGACGATCGGTCATTCTTCCTGACATCGAACGCATCTAACTTTATATCACACAACGAGATCACCAGTCATTCTACCTGGCATCGAACACATCTAACTTTATATCACACAACGAGATCACCAGTCATTCTACCTGACATCGAACACATCTAACTTTATATCACACAACGTGACCAACAGTCATTCTACCTGCCATCGAACACATCTAACTTTATATCACACAACGAGATCACCAGTCATTCTACCTGCCATCGAACACATCTAACTTTATATCACACAACGAGACCACCAGTCATTCTACCTGGCATCGAACACATCTAACTTTATATCACACAACGAAACCACCAGTCATTCTAGCTGACATCGAACACATCTAACTTTATATCACACAACGAGATCACCAGTCATTCTACCTGACATCGAACACATCTAACTTTATATCACACAAGGAGACGATCGGTCATTCTACCTGACATCGAACGCATCTAACTTTATATCACACAACGAGATCACCAGTCATTCTACCTGGCATCGAACACATCTAACTTTATATCACACAACGAGATCACCAGTCATTCTACCTGCCATCGAACACATCTAACTTTATATCACACAACGAGATCACCAGTCATTCTACCTGACATCGAACACATCTAACTTTATATCACACAACGTGACCAACAGTCATTCTACCTGCCATCGAACACATCTAACTTTATATCACACAACGAGATCACCAGTCATTCTACCTGCCATCGAACACATCTAACTTTATATCACACAACGAGATCACCAGTCATTCTACCTGACATCGAACACATCTAACTTTATATCACACAACGTGACCAACAGTCATTGTTTCTGGCATCGAACACATCTAACTTTATATCACACAAGGAGACCCACAGTCATTCTACCTGCCATCGAACACATCTAACTTTATATCACACAACGAGATCACCAGTCATTCTACCTGACATCGAACACATCTAACTTTATATCACACAACGTGACCAACAGTCATTGTTTCTGGCATCGAACACATCTAACTTTATATCACACAACGAGATCACCAGTCATTCTACCTGCCATCGAACACATCTAACTTTATATCACACAACGAGATCACCAGTCATTCTACCTGACATCGAACACATCTAACTTTATATCACACAAGGAGACCACCAGTCATTCTACCTGACATCGAACACATCTAACTTTATATCACACAACGTGACCAACAGTCATTCTACCTGACATCGAACACATCTAACTTTATATCACACAACGAGATCACCAGTCATTCTACCTGCCATCGAACACATCTAACTTTATATCACACAACGTGACCAACAGTCATTCTACCTGCCATCGAACACATCTAACTTTATATCACACAACGAGATCACCAGTCATTCTACCTGCCATCGAACACATCTAACTTTATATCACACAACGTGACCAACAGTCATTGTTTCTGGCATCGAACACATCTAACTTTATATCACACAACGTGACCAACAGTCATTGTTTCTGGCATCGAACACATCTAACTTTATATCACACAAGGAGACCCACAGTCATTCTATTAGAATTAACTTAATTTCATACAGAGATGAGTTTCTCAGTCACGGTAGTGACCATGGCTTCAACCAACGTTATATATGATAGTTTTACATACAATTCCCAGCATTTTCATTACTCAGTGCATCATTATCACTAAATATTAATGTTCATGTTTCAGTTAATTACCAGCTCGATATTAGCTCTTGTAACCGGAAGTATCCTGATCAGGGGACTGCATCAACATACCTCCGGTCGAAACCGGAAGTGCCAACAATATCGTGGTAGCCATGGCAATTTCGAAATAACCGAAAAGGATGACAGCTTGTATTGTTTTCACCAACATTTGTATCGATTGGCATTGGACTCTTCCCCGACACATGCATTACATGCTTATGTTCAGGAACTTCTGTGGAAGGCGTTGTCACGATGTGAGGGGTATGGTTCCGACGAATGGCGACACTGGATCACAAACAATGATAACAGGTGTAGCATCAAAAATGGACGACTGCTTTCTACAAAAGCGGAAAAGACAAATGGAAAAAGAGAAAGAACGAAAACGACAATGAAAGAAAAATGTTTCAGAAAGAAAAATGGAAGAAAAAAACAAAAAGGAAAATGCAAGAGAAAGAGAGAAAGTGGGATAAAAACATCGACAAATATTCGGCGCTGTAGTTGGGAGAGAAAAGAAGTACGGATGATGTCTAGAACTGAATGGAAGCGATTTGTAAACAGACTTAATATTCTAAAGGAGGCAATAGTAAGTAATAGACGGATCAGAATGTACATTTGTGCTTAACATTGTTCTAAAAGTATCAGATGTATGAAAATTATCAGATGTATGAAAATTATAATTTATTTGAAAAAAATAAGGTTTATAGAATAATCAAGGTAATGCACCTTTCCTTCTAGATTTTGACTTTTCTTTCGATGTAAACAACGATTGTAGAGAAACCACACCAGTAAATAGCACCTGTCTATACAATGATTGTACAGACGACACACAGGTAAATAACACCTGTCTATACAATGATTGTACAGACGACACACAGGTAAATAACACCTGTCTAAACAGATTGTACAGACGACACAAGGAAATAGCATCTGTCTATACAATGATTGTACAGACGACACACAGGTAAATAGCACCTGTCTATACAATGATTGTACAGACGACACACAGATAATGAACACATGTCTATACAATGATTATACAGACGACACACAGGTTAATAACACCTGTCTATACAATGATTGTACAGACGACACACAGATAAATAGCACCTGTCTATACAATGATTGTTCAGACGACACAAGGAAATAACACCTGTATATACAATGATTGTACAGACGACACACAGCTAAATAACACCTGTCAATACAATGATTGTACAGACGACACACAGGTAAATAACACCTGTATATACAATGATTGTACAGACGACACACAGGTAAATAACACCTGTCTATACAATGATTGTACAGACGACCCACAGGTAAATAACACCTGTCAATACAACGATTGTACAGACGACACACAGGTAAATAACACCTGTCTATACAATGATTGCACAGACGACAAACAAGTAAATAACACCTGTCTATACAATGATTGTACAGACGACACACAGATAAGTAGCACCTGTCTATACAATGATTGTACAGACGACACACAGGTAAATAGCACCTGTTTATACAATGATTGTACAGACGACACACAGGTAAATAACACCTGTCTATACAATGATTGTACAGATGACCCACAGGTAAATAACACCTGTCAATAAAACGATTGTACAGACGACACACAGGTAAATAACACCTGTCTATACAATGATTGTACAGACGACACACATGTAAATAACACCTGTCTATACAATGATTGTACAGACGACACACAGGTAAATAACACCTGTCTATACAATAAATAAACAAAGGACACACGAATGAATAAAACCTTTATTTTACGAATGTTGTACAAAAGATACATAAATAAATAACATCATTGATTTATCAGATTTGGAATTTTGACCTTTTTTTTTTTTTTTTTTGATATTGATTAGTTTTGATATTTCTCTGTCTTCTATTTCATGAGTCTTAGATGAGCGAAGGGACTGTAAGACTTAGGTTAGAAACTCCTTTTTTCCTACGTATAGTCCTTAAAATAAATGATTAAATGGTTTTCCTTAAGTACAAATAACTAACCTCTTTTATATTGCTTTTTTAATTTGTGTTGAAAAATAACATATTTAAAAATGAACAAAATAAAATAAAATGATGTAAATTTAACACTAATTAGATGTCATGGATATTTCTAGACTGTAGGTGGACCTGTCAAGGACGCAAGGCACATTATATGAAGATAGCACAGAAAATGAGAACTTACACTTACAACTTTGTCCGATTTCTAAAGATGTCTCGCTTTTGTTTGCTATATACATTGTTTCTGTGAACTTATACCGCATCTCCCTATGTTTCATCCCTTGTCTTCATATTTTTTTTAAAACAAAAATAATGTTTTTTTTTTTATTTTCTGTCATTTTTACATAGCCTGTACAAGGACATGGGACCTTTGTACCATATGACATCATTTCCGATCTACACAGAGAAAATATAACAATTCACGCATCACACGGGGGACCTGGTTTCCTTGGCTGGCATAGAGTGTATCTTCTGCTGTAAGTATACTGAGCAGAGTTATCTCCCCATATAACTACACTGACAATAATTATCTCCAAATGCAAATAAAAGCTCCGAAGAGAGTTACCTCCCTTTATAAAGATAAACACTGAAGAGAGGCAAAATTGTCTCAATATTTTGTTTTGTATTTAATTTAACTCCCTGTTATTTTAGATTGGAGGCAGCCCTCGGAGTCCCCATACCCTACTGGGATAGTCGGATGGACTACGACATGACTAACCCTACGGACTCAGTGCTGTGGACATCTGAGTTCTTCGGGCCTGGTTTCGGGATAGAAGATTCGGGCCCATTCGCCAATTGGATAACACCAGAAAATGAATCGCTAGTTCGAAACATTGGGAACAATGGAAGCCTTGTGTCGTCTGACATGGTGGAAACATTATTACGCTACACGCAGCATAGTCTTGCAGTGGAACCATCAATTAATACCATAGAAGATATTCATGTAGGGCCACACCGCTGGGTGGATGGTCAGATGTCCAGTCTGGAGACAGCCCCTCAGGATCCAATATTCTTCCTTCACCACAGCTTTGTAGATTATATTTGGAGCAAGTTGAGAGACAAAATGCGAAAAATAGGAAAGACAGATCCAAAATTCGACTATCCATGTAAAGGGCCAGTGTCACATGACCCTTACGCTACAATGATTCCGTTTGGTAATCTTCCTAATATATACGGCTACAGCGACCATCTCGAAAGTCTTACTCACTATCGCCCGCCTCCTACGTGTCCCGACTGCGGCGGAAGTCCTTACCTTTTATGTGACAAAGTTATCCAGCGATGCAAGTCAAAACCGGACAAACTAACGACACACAGTTTTGACAGTGAAACAACCAAGAACATTCGATACAGAATACGAGCCATAGGCATAATCCATCTTGGTAGAAAGTTTGAATATCATATCATAGACCATCGAACACGAGGAGACACATTGAATTTTCTACCACTTATAAACAGAGGAATAAGTTTGTAGTATTTTAATAGTGAAATAGGTCTCATTACAAAGATGTGATATTGATCTCATGACAAAGTTGTGATATATTTTTCTCTACAAAGTGTACGGTTCATCTCTACATTAATTTATATACCTCCATCTCACTTGATGGTAGAAAAAAACAACAAGAAAATACCATCATCGTAATCCAAGCTCAAATCCAATAAAACTAGGACAAAATAAGCACAGACGTAAAATGGATTGTCTCCTCTTTCCGGTAAGTCTTTTGTCAGGTCTGCTGTAGCACCTTAAGGCGTCATCCTGCCAAGTTGGCGTACTTAGTAGTCGTAGCTTGTTCGTAAAAAATAACAACAACAAATGTTTGTACATGTGGGATTTGATTACATTTACATTTGCTGGCGAACACGGACGTTAGTTGGCGTTACGCCGGCGTCAATAACAATAATAATTTCTAGCAGAACTAAGGGTAATACAGTGAGGAAGAACCCACGTCGCCATTGCTTACGTTCGATTGTGCCACAGTACGTCCCTAGGACCCTTGGCAACTTCACGACGCCCGCGCGACTCCTAACGCCAACAACTTCCCAGCGTCCGCGCGACTCATTACGCCATCAACTTCTCGGCGTCTGCACGACCCCTTACGCCAAAAACTTCCCGGCGTCCGCGCGACCCCTTACGCCAACAACATCTCGTCGTCCGCGCGAACAACTTCCCGGCGTCCGTTCCCCTGTACTGCTATCATACGGCAACCCCATATTTTGGCGAAGTACGTTTTTCCTCACTGAGTAACACTACATATTGCTAACCATCTGGAACATCCGTTCAATCTGACTCCACCTGAACAGAGAGTGGTCTGGCGATGTGTCCAAAAGCTGAAAGAAAGAGTTAGTGGCCTATCTGGAATTGTTTGTTTTTATTGTAATTTTGAAGTCCATCTAATGTCTTAAAAATAATTGCAGTCTGACACTATCCCTAGACCCCTGAACCGGCGTTAGCACGCACACTCCTTTTACGAAAAGTCACAGGGGGTCTATAGCGTGCGAGAGTTCAGGAGGATACATCAATACCTCAACCGTATGTACCCGTAATGTAACCTAACCAATAAGGTCGTACTCCCGCTTAACACTATAGGTATGATACCCATGGCTACGCTTCAATACGAATAGAACATCCGAATGATTGGTCACCGAGTGACGTCAAACTTATATTTTGTGTAAAATACAAGACAATACGGACAAACGACTACAGGTAACTCTTATTTACACAACAACGGAATAATTACTTAAGTATAATGCTGATACAACGGACGTAAATATTTTAGAACACACATTATATCACAAAGCATTACAAAAGAAAAATGTACATGGAGTCTCCTGATTAAAGGAGAATAAACCATGTGCTCCGGAATAGTAAGCGTCTTCTGTTTCATTGACGACATCTGCCATGTCAATCATTCCAAGAAATGTCAGGTTTAGAACAAGGTATACAAAAACGGAACCAACAGGCAAACTAATGAGCATCAAAAACGGTCACCGTCATATCGCCAAAAGAAGTAGGATATTTCTCAATGAGATCACCACAACGACAGTGAAACCTTTTTTTATCAGCCTGGATGTTTTGAAATCCTTTGTTACAAGTTTGTCTATCAGTTGACGACTTCTTGCACGAAAATCGTAACAATCGAGTCGGGCTCTTGAATAAATGTAAACCATATAGGCTGTAGAAGTGGTTAACAAAACATTTCTTATTTAAAGACAAGACATGATCAATAAATCTGAAAGTGAAATTAAACGAATTTGCAAGATCTATGTGACCTGTTTTGATAAGATCGTCAATAAATCCAACCTCGTATGAAAACAAAACTAAGTCAACCAGCAAAGGGGCGCAATAAGCTCCCAAAGGTATGCAAACAGTCGGGAGATCTTACCAAACAGTCGGGAGGTCTTACCAAACAGTCGGGAGGTCTTACCAAACAGTCGGGAGATCTTTCCAAACAGTCGGGAGAGCTAACTAAACAGTCGGGAGATCTAACTAAACAGTCGGGAGATCTTACCAAAAACCTTGACTAAGATGGTGTCAACCAGAAAGTTGCTCAATTTTTTCAATACCTTTATTGGAAAGCAAAGCTCTCGTTACAAGCGATCGGAGGTGTTTTTCAGTTTAAAAAAAGGGCATGTTGGTGTACAGGGCAGAAAACAAACGGTTTATAGAGGAGATTTTTTAAGATGGGGTTGAAAGACCGGATAAAACCTCTTTGAATTATACTATACTATACTATACTATACTATACTATACTATACAATACTATACTATACTATACTATACTATACTATACTATACTATACTATACTATACTATACTATACTATACTATACTATACTATACTATATTATACTTTAACCTTCTAGAGTATCACAATAAGACTGTAACCCAGAATTAATAGTGCTTATAATGATACCTCATCACACTTAGTGGTAGAGTTCTAATTCTATTTCCTTAGCACTTGATGGTGGATGTCAAATTCTCTACCACACCACACTTAACGGTAGAGGTCAAATTCTCTACAACACCACACTTAACGGTAGAGGTCAAATTCTCTACAACACCACACTTAACGGTAGAGGTTTAACTATTCTCTACAACACCACACTTGATGGTAGAGGTATAATTCTATATCCGTACAATTATATATTTAGAAATACACACTGCAGTGAACTAAAGACAAATCACGCTTGCAAAAAAAACAAAACAAAACAAAAATACTGTCATGTTATCAAAATCTTAATCTAAATTGAAATTCAACGAAATTGCTGCAAAATATGAACAACAGAAAGGTGTTCCTAAAGAGTAAGCGTCTTCTGCTTCATCAATGACACCTGCCATGTAAACCTTGATTAATCCAAGTAAGTAATATCACGGTCCCAAATGAAAAAAGGATGTAAGACCATGGAATGATCAGGCAAGCTTATGAGCATCAAATCCTGCCAGTTTCATAAAGAAATCGGATATTTGTGATCTATTTCGATAATTTAAGCTTCGGATGTAGACAAACATGTCAGCTCACGAATGGGGCACAGTTAATTTCCATAGATAAGTCAAACGTCTTTTGGAAGTCTTACTACCATACTTGACGAAGATGTTGTCAACCATGAATTCGATTATTTCGTTTTAAATTCTGAAGCATGTCCCGAGATAAGCTTCAGTTAAGTTCCTAACCATATCTGTACCGCCCTTCACATTTCTTGTAAAAGAAAGCCCTCATAACAAGTGAATGAAAGTTTTCTTTAAGAATGAGGTATGGCAGTGTACAGAGTAAAATCCACATATCATTAATTCTACTTATTAAGTAAACATAACCATAATAAGACTGTAACACTCATTGCATAGTACTTAGAATAGTACTGAGAAGCTTTGATAAAGGTTTGGGAAAACAGTAAGACAAACCAGCAATAAAATGTTGTTTTTATGAATTCTTCTTAAGTTTTGGAATCCAACATAAATGAGGGAGGTCCGTATTCTTATCATAAATGTAAAATCTAAATAATTATTGTACTGAAGTATTATTCACCAATATAATTTCTTTACAATGTAGAATGAAACTAAAGTAAAAATATCTCCTCACAAAAGATACGTCAAAAAAGGAAATGGGGTTCACCAACCTCAGATCCATACATTAATGTGTTTCCCTTCATATTCATATTGAGAATCTGAGTATTCTTATCATAAATGTAAAATCTAAATAATTATAGTACTGAAGTATTATTCACCAATATAATTTCTTTACAATGTAGAATGAAACTAAAGTAAAAATATCTCCTCACAAAAGAAACGTCAAAAAAGGAAATGGGGTTCACCAACCTCAGATCCATACATTAATGTGTTTCCCTTCATATACATATTGAGAATCTGAGTTTTACAGTACATGATTATTAAAACTTCCGGTGTTGCAAGATATACAGAAGTATATATGAATATGATTACAATTATACATATGAATATATACATTTATCATATGAGTCAATGACATTTTGGGTAGAAATTTATAGACACACGAGAGTCTAAATGCAAATAAAGTAGGTAGGGCTTAACGTCCTCCTTGAATTTAACTGACAATATGAGTAAAGAGTCATTCACCAGTGACGTACTCACAAGATACTACGCCGAGTATATAATAATTGATATTGTACATGATTTTTTATTCTCTGAGACGGCAGTAAGATATGTCACAAAACAGATGCTACTGCACTGCTGTACCCGAAACATCTGTTACTGTATGTCACTGTAGGGGGACTTAGGAATACACAACGAGGATTCGGTCCCTGATTACAACGATCCGGACGGTCTAGAACCAAGAGTTTGGAAAGCAGAAGACGAGTCGATGTCAGCAAATGTCGAAAAATATAAGGAAAACGATTAACTAAATGTTTATTGATTCAATAGGTTTTTGTTGAAATGAGAATATGGAAAACAAAATGGCTAACCACACTTGTTGTAAAGGTATGACTCTTGAATGGTTATCGCCGTGCTAGTTGTCAGACCTACGTAGATACAAATACAAATATTTCATTTCACCCGTAATATCATGGAAAGTTACAAAGTTTAGAACAGGAAAACACAAGAGAACATTTTAGGTATTTATATGTATATTATAGTGGACACAAAATGTAAGCGATCACCCCTTAAAAATTACGTTATTTTATCAAAAGGCAAAATACAATAGAATAGTCAAACAGTTGGAAAACAATTTTGTCCCACTTTAAATCCATTTCATTCAAGCGTGTCGTGTATGATTACATAAAAAGTAAATAACCCTCTATAACAAAGTCAAAGTTCCAATGGCGCTAAAAACTCAAAGTGCTTCAGTGTGTTCAGCAATACAATCAATAGTGAGCATGTCCTCCATTGGCACCAATAACGGCACGACAACCCTTGGCATGCTGCGAATCAAGCACCACTGTCAATAGTGAGTGTGTCCTCCATTGGCACCAATAACGGCACGACAACACTTGGCATGCTGCGAATCAAGCATCACTGTCAATAGTGAGTGTGTCCTCCATTGGCACCAATAACGGCTCGACAACCCTTGGCATGCTGCGAATGAAGCACTACTGTCAATAGTGAGTGTGTCCTCCATTGGCACCAATAACGGCTCGACAACCCCTTGGCATGCTGCGAATCAAGCACTACTGTCAATAGTGAGTGTGTCCTCCATTGGCACCAATAACGGCTCGACAACCCCTTGGCATGCTGCGAATCAAGCACCGTATAGCCATTTGTGAAATCTGTGGTAATTCTTGACATAGTGAATCCCCAAGCCCGTTGAGAGGAAGTACTCGAGCGGGCTAACGGGTAAAAGACTAGGCTAGTTCATACACTCGATAGTTTCTGCTTGAACGTAATCATTCGCTAGTCTATTTCTATGTGGTCGAGCATTGTCACACATTAGTACAAACTCAGGGCTGACTGCACCCGCAAACGATCATACAATTAGATGAAGGATATTATCCCGGTACCTTAAATCTGTGATGTTACCACCTTCACCCACCTACAGATCAGTCCAATTATCAGAACTGATCCCTGCCTAAACCAATACCGAGCCCCTGCTCATTGACACAGCAGTTAGAATACCGTTACCCATCCCACACCAAAACCGCCTCTTGCCATCACAAAACCTGTTAAAAGAATAGGCCCTCACTTACGCAGTCGCTAATTCACATGGCCTCATGGCCCAAATGCTGCCGAGCTATACGGTGACGGCGTGTGAGTTGAGGGTCCACAGCGGTCTGTGAGCGCGTAATCCAGAACCGTGCAGTCTATTATTCCTCACTGTTTGTGCAGTAATTCTTCTTCTAGTTGCTTGACGAAAGTCATTATTCAACCAAGTGGAACTTGCAAGCCGATTTCTCATAAAAGAGTGTTCAAATAACTATCCTGACGGACACCTTGGTATTCCCGATCCAGGTTTTTCGGTGACGTTTCCGGTCATCTGGAATCGATTCCATAATAGAGAAATATCCCGACTGATTTTCAAAATAGGTCGCAAGATGACAGGACATCCAGAAGAAACACAAAATTTGATTTGACGTGAAGTCCCCACCAACTTTCAACAAAATCACAATTGATGTTAGAGTTTAACCCTGTGTTACGTGTCACGTTTAATGTAGGTTACACAGACAAATCATTACCGAAAAATTATTGCGCATACATTGATGATAAAACTGTAGCCAAAGAGTGCTTTAGTTTACTTTAAAGACAGGAAGAATAATATATATATATGATCCTTAACTTTTTGTGGCCAGTATATAAAGCTGATAGATCAGTGTTCTAAAACAAGAAAGAAAATACCAATATGTCAACAGAATAATCATCCAAACTCAACTGGGGCAAAATATGAACAACAGAAAGAGACTCCTGAAAAGTTACAGGGAGAAAAAGACCGGGTGTTCCGGGAGAGTAAATGTCTTCCGATTCATCTAGAATCACTCATTGGCCTTCTTGCATTTTCTTTCAACTTCATTTATGTTTTACGACAAAGAACGAGAGTAATCAATTTGCTTCTGAAGAACATTTACATAAATATGACCTTATTCTGAATGCTGATGTATGCTACAAGATCACATATCCATGTCTTCTAGTGCACCTTATAACGTACATACATTAGTTCGGAATGCTAAAATGCGATGGCAGCACCTGTTGACCTGAGAATAAATTACAGCATGCGGGTCATATGGCCTCACGTATCTCGTCGTCATTGCAGCATGGCATGTGTTTCAATTGATATACATCGTGAAAATATAACGTATTTTCTGCATAAAAACAACAATAGGGATAGATTTCAGTCAAGCTGTATGATTGTGAATTTTCCATTTCGAGATAGCAATATCTCCAAAGCATGGTATTCACATATCCCAGTTGATACGGCGTGTGTTCGTTCCATTATTGCGATTATCATGCTAGATCTCGACAACTGTAGATAATTCACATCACTGGGTTTCGGGAAATGCCGAATAAAGAAAACCATGGAAATTTTTCTGGTCGTCATAGTGATCTCAATGGGAAAAAATCTATTTCATTCAGCGAAACAATTTTTGATTTGTTTCTTGCTCGTTTAGTGGGAAGGTTCCATTACTTGTGCAGACAAAGATTTTCCATGACGCATTTTGTGTATGCAAAAGACGCTTTCCCTTTTAATTGCTTAGAGGTTTCTAAGAAAAACCTATATAATGGCGTAGTATGATAGACCTTTCCAGAAAACCTTACTGCTGAAGGTTTGTACTAACATGCATATCACGTTTACAAATGAACTAGAGGTATATGGAATAGTGTTGATACAGTATCCCACTTTCTGGTTTTCAATATTGATATCGACCAATTAAGATTTTCCTTGATCGCCTCCAAGTCTCCAACAATTAAGACCACTGGCATCACTGACGAGTCCTAGAAGGACAAAGCAGCTGACTGATTCAGTTAGCTTTTTTATCTGTATACTCTACTTTACTGTGCTATACACTTGTGTGACCTTTGTACAATCTTTGGACTGAAACTAAACGAAATGTCCACAAATAATCGCAAAGGATGAATACAGCTTTACATTACTATACATCACATTACAAATTTTGCTATTCTTTAGCCAAAAAGTAACTTATTTTGCCATTTTTGTCACTATCGTCAATGAAATATCATACACGTGGAATTTAGGGTGAAGAAATGCTTGTTTGTGTCCTTTGCAAGCCATGGAACACATACTATATGACACCACTTCTCCTACATTACTACAATCAATATTCAATTATTATAGTCAATGACATTGCTGTTGTTGCTTATTCTCATCAGAACAGAAACTACCCAAACATTCTACTGTCAGGTTTCAGTAGGTTCCTTTTTTTCTCGTACTTGTGTACATTGATGATGTTGAACACCATGTACATTTCTGTACTGAAGTTGATGGTGTTGAACACCATGTTCATTTCTGTACTGAAGTTGATCCTGTTGAACATCCTGTGTATTTCTCTGCAGAAATTGATTGTGTTTAACACAATATCCACCTAGGAATTCTGAAATTTAACAGTATTTTTCATTCTTTCTTTCAACTTTATCATAGTTGACCTCGACCTGTCGCAATACGATATCCTTTTTATTCATTTCTGTTGACGAGATTTGGAGCTCAAATTATGTCCTTGACTTGTCGTACAGTTTTTATTCAATAAAAGATTTGGGGTTCAAATTTTTGTTATTTGTTTCGTGCTTGGTTTTCCCTATTGCAGATTAATATTCCACGTAACACGTGTTCAGATGTAAATTGCTAAGTCAAATTTTATGTCTATTATCTTTAATGACCCGCACACGTTGCAATGAACCAATGACTTAATATATAATACATAATGTATGGAGCATGTAAATCAATTATTTTTATATAATGCATACACACATCTATTTGATATGTGTTAACCTTCGGGTGATGTCTGTGAAGAGAATTGTTTTAACTTAAACGGCGAATTATAATATATATTATGTCGTTACTATTCAAAGCAATGTTATTATTGGTGTATATCAATATATCAAAAAGAATTTGTCAACAATTCATCATTGATATATGTTATGAAGTGGAGCTCTTTCGGAACGACCGAATTGAACTTCCGAAAATCTACTTAAAAATCTCTCTCTCTCTCTCTCTCTCTCTCTCTCTCTCTCTCTCTCTCTCTCTCTCTCTCTCTCTCTCTCTCTCTCTCTCTCTCTCTCTCTCTCTCCTCCCCCTCTCTCTCTCGCTCACTCCTTCGCCCAGTCTCTCTCTCCCTCCCCCGCCCCCCTCTCTCTCTCTCCCCCGCCCCCTCTCTCATTATTGTTATATGTATATGAGCCAAGTCCCAGATTATCGTCTTAAATGTCTTAAAAGTCAAAGAGATCGGAAATGACAAAAACAGTCCCAGTGAAGCATGCAAGATACTTGGTAAGTTGTTTGACAATTCTCTGAATTATTAAAACAGCATCCTGAGATGCGAAAACTTGCTGAGACTCGGTGAAGGCTGTAGATAAAGCCAGACTGATGATGAGCAACATGGATATAATAGGAATCCAGCAGGCACTGAATACAACAGAGGTTAGACTTCCGGGACATAGCTAGGACTATGGGGGAAAGTCGTCTTGCTGAAATCCAGTGTAGAAAACAAGGCCAAGGAGTGAAAGACCATATCGGAAAGGAAGAGAATTCAATGGCATGCAGGCTTTGTGTATCGCAGATGCAAGACATTGTCGGGACTGTTTCATCAGGACACCTTTTTCTTGGAGCCACTTCTAGACAAAAGTACTAACCGACGCAGGAATCTGACTCAAGCACAGAATAAAGTAATAAATGAGGAGGCTAAACGGATATAAGCTATTGGAATGAAAGAACAAGAAAACTATTATTATACTTAATATATCTTTTTTATGTTTTAGTTTTTATTTTTAGCAATATTCATGTAAGTGCACTTATGCCTTGAGGCGTGTCTGGTCAACAGTAAATATCACCATTCAATTAAAACGAAATGTAAATGTAACAAAACAAACATATGTATTGATATGTTAGACTATTATGTATGTTGTGGCGTTTTACATTGCGTCAAGCGTGGAATATATTAGACCACACAGCAGTCAGGGCAGGACACACACGAGGGACACAGTCTTGAGAGCCAAATACAGAGGGTTCTCCTAAGGTCTATCCTGGCCATTAGGCCGAAATACCAATCACAATTGTTAATGCTCAGTGTAAACAGGTATGTACACAAAGCTATTAAACAAAAGGGGAATTTCTATTCAGCGCTATTTCACCGCCACCACATCTCTAAAACAACTTAAGAAATAGCTGGATCCATTGGAAGAGTGTGAGATATAGTCTATAGTATCTTTGGGACAATATACACATGCAGAATATGACAGGACAAAAGTCTAGCTTGTTATTGAAATCAACATAAGATATGTAGGTAAGGAACCTGCTTTCCTGTGATGTTAATTAGTCTAGGGATAATGTTGCAAATGAGATTCCCAATAGAGATGGCACCATAAACACCCATCTAGATGGTGGATGTGATCTCTTATATCCAAAATCTCCAAACAGCAGTTGGTCAACACTGTTCTTGACAGGGTAACAAGAAGCAAGTACAATGTTGCACTACTCACACAGGTGATAGAGCAGAACTAGTAAGGATGTTATATACACCTCCAACACAACAAACAATGAAAGAGGCGAGAGGCAACCAGTCCCTGTTTGCTCCTGATCCGCCCAGCAGGCGTTTCTCAATAAGACGCCATACAGAAAGCCAGACAGCTTTTCTTATATTTAGACTGAAGTGTAAGAAAAGATCCCATCTTCACTAACAAGATAAAATAAACTGTATATAGAGAAGTAGCTTATTCCGAGTTGAAATTTGGAGCGTTTCCAAAGGATTTTGGGATATGGAGCCCACATGGGGAAATTTTCAAATTAGAATAAATGTGAGAGGTCAAAAAATCTTAAAGATCTTTTAAGTAATGTGTTGGTATTAATCAATTATATGACAACATTTTTACGTGTTTTGATATTACAAATTCTAAATTATTAATCTGATTTCTCCGATACAAAAACGTATAGTCATTGATGTAATGCAAATTTTATTGCATGATGATATTTTCTACCAATAAAATTTGTATTAAAGTATTTTTTGCTTTGTTAAAAGCTATGTCCTTAATTTAAGCTCTGGTATTAATGAGAAAATTTTATTTACCAACTCATATTCATAAATTACCACCTTTTCAGATGCTACATATAAACATATATGTCATTGTATAACGTATAAAATCCATCATACTCCATGTTTACTATCAACAGTATTTACTCCATGTCATATTATGATGAACATACGAATGAAATGTAAACAAATAGGTAGTGATATTTCGTGCACATTGTACTTTGAACCATCTGATAATGATTGGCAATGCATACTAAAGACATTTTGTTAGCTTTTAAGAAACATCTACTTCTATACAGAGCACAAACAATTGCAGTCAATCATTACATGCCTTTTCTATTTATGATTTATCGTCTCCTAGGTTTGTGATGCTGCCTCATGTTAATCTCACCGTCTCTTTCGTCAAAGTCTTGGGCACCATCTGTCTGTTTTAAGGGCTTTTCTTGGCTTCATCTTCAAAATCATTCAACTGGTTACTACAAAACATGTATACATATCAGCCTTAAGTGCCCTAGGTGTGCCCTTCGCAACTGGCAAGATGTCATTGTTTTTTATAATTTTTTTCTGTTGCCAAAGAAACAAATGAGCAGAAATACGATATTTACAATATGTATCTCGCATTATTTTCTCCAGTCTGACAACGTCTATTGAATAGAAATTCTCATATCACAACCAGTTATAAAAATGTGTGTGCATATGGATAAATACACTGTTACCGTCATTAGACAAATGGTTAGTGTGAAAAAAGCCTACTTCACTGAGAAATATTCACGGTGTACGTGATGATAACAACTTCACAGTACTTTTTTGTCACTATTATAATCTTACATGTACTTAGATGGAAGGCGACGAAACGACAATAAGATTGTAGGGAAAACAGGTCAAGTTTTTGGTGGTAACAATAGACTATCGATCACGGAAGTTGATGCACTATATTTCCCTATCAATGGTGATATCAAATTTCTAATAAATACAAAATTCTTTAAAATCCTACTTCCTGTAGAAATGAATGAACATTGCCCAAATTCGGTCTTGCGCACTCTTCGGTGAAGAGAAAATCAATTTTGTACAGACGTAAGGTCAAGGCCCCTTGGGGTGGGAGGGGCGGGGCCGACAATAGGGGAAATAGTTGAAATTCTTCAAAATCCTAATCCTCCTGTTGTAGGAATGAACTTAAATTATCCAAATTCGGTCTTGAGCACTCTTTAGTGAAGGGAAAATCAATTTTGTATAGACGTAAGGTCTAGGCCCCTTGGGATGGGTGGGGCGGGGCCCAATAGGGGAAATTCTATAAAATCCTACTTCTAGATTTGGCCTCTTGTTTTTAAGATAACATTACATTGCAGATTATTATATTTTAGATCTGTACCGTTAACGTTCTATCTTCTTTGTAATATTATAATTATTATCTCTTAGAATCTTAACCGCGGTGTACTAATATATTACAATTGATTGTCGTAAGACACAAAATATTTGAAACATTAAATCACATTTAGCTGAGGTTAAATATCTTTGATAATGATACAGTTCAGTTAAAGTTATCTCCCTTTGAACTTTGGCTCCACTTAACTTTTTCTCGATTTGGATATTATTTTTCGAGATCATCACTTTAAAGATTTGAAGACGTTTGAGGGCATATAATTCATTCTCTCTCCTAAATAATCCTTACCCACCCAGGAATATATACTAGTTGTAATATGTACAATGTACAATTGCAGTTATTCGTACGGTCGAATGGTTCCTCTGTGCTACCATAGTTAGTTTTATTCGTTTTTATTTTATCACAAGGTGTTATGATATCCTGGGTGGCCGCATGGGGTTAAGAATGGATCTTATTATACATATCTTAAAGACAGAATTGTCTTAACCAGATGGGCAAGCTTAAAACGTTTAGCAATGCAGTCAATCAAAAATCATATGAAAATTCAGGTAAATCTCAGTTAATTTTTATCACCCTTTCCCGTACTGATACCATTGTGTTTACAAGTTGTTATTTACATCTTTTATCTGATTAATAATTCAGTATATCTTTGATTGCAGTATTTGTGTTTGCTGAGGTAACTTGAGGGAAATTGAGGTAAACAGAAAAATCAGGTGTGCTCTCATCTTGATTGCTGAAAACTATATTTTCAACAAGTCTAGGCAGCATTCGTTTCAGACCGTTAACGTATATGTCAGTCAATTTTATTTGAATTATTTGAGAATCTGTACGTCGTTTCCCCCTATGAAACTTGAAAAGATATTTTGTCTGTCAAGGTGTTTGTATCTACTAAACAGGTCAAACGTTAACATTAATCTAAGCTGCACTTCAAGTTCTAGCTATCAGCTGTTTAAGACAACCATCGAACCGGTTGTGTGTCTGATTGTTGATTGCATAATACACCCTGTTGACTGCATCATAGAGACGCACTTGTGCGCAAGCTTAAGGTGACTAACTGTTTGTTGTTTCCGTGGAGTTTTTGTACGTTAAAGATTTTTATATATATATATATATATATATATATATATGTTTGTCAACAACAGAGTCACAAGGAATAATTTGAAATGAATAATTTCAGACGATATAAACAGTGAGTATGATATACCGGATACTCTCGATCTGTCACATGATTTTGACAGACATGTTTTCTCAGGCAATGCGGATGTAATATTACTGTGTTGATACAGGAACCTTACTTGTACACAACCGTTCGCTATTAAGGATAACCGATATGGAAGTAATATTTTCCGGATGAAGAGGAACTATGCAAACCACTTTAGAACAGTCCATACAATAAGTTGCCGACTCCAAAGATATTTGCCTCTACTGAACCGTATGTTGACCCAGAGAGCAGTTCGCGGGATATGTAGCTGAACCGTAAGTTGAGCCTCTCATGTTCCACAATGGCCGACAAAACTACGACATTCTTCAAAGGACGACAACTGCCTGTACGCGCAAAAGGACAACTCTACTGTTCTTTTCACCGTGACGAAATATTCCAACTGTACTGTATTACGTGTCAAGAGCTGGCCTGTATACAATGTGTATCAACTATTCATCGACGACACGAAATCGACAATTTAAAGACTCTCACGCCACAGAAAAAAGAAAGAATTCGAAAATTCATTGATACTACGAAACCAACTACGCACAATGGATTTGAACAAAGTTTACTATCTGTTGACCAGAAGTTGAAGAAAAATGCAGAAGAATTTGAGAAACTTTCAGCTGCAGCACAACAACAAGCCAGCAAACTCAAGCAAAATATTGATGACCTAACAGTGGCAAAGATCTCCTTATTTAGGAAAATGAAAGAAAAGAATATGAAATTGTTGAACAGCCACAAGAAGGACATCAACACAAAAAAAGAACAATTCTTCAATTTTCTCACAGAATGTGAAGACACAATTCAGACTGGTTCCGATATTCAAGTTCATGACATTGAAAAGGAAATTGACTCTCAACACGTCATACCAATACAAGTACCTGACTTGATGTTGGCGACTTTCATATCAAATCCTGAACCTTCACGGCCTATTGAACGTGCGTTTGGAGTTGTGACTTTGCCAAGCAATGGGTCCGATGCCATGCTGCAAACACCGAGATCATTTGAACATATTCGTGCAAATATCTCTTTGGATACAATGGCAAAATGTGATTCAGCAGCACCACCAAAAGCGACACCGGCAATGGTGAAACCCAAGTCAGTGATTCTACAGTCAGTGACAACAAAGTCTGAAAAGTATTTAGACAGGTCTTCGTTGTCACAGAATCGGCATTCAATAAAACAACCAATACATTTTAAGCTACTTGCGGAATTCAGGAGCTCAGATCCGATCGGCGGTATGAGCGCACTTGGTAAAGATATGTGGACATGCTGTGCATGTGCAGTTGATATCACACTAATAAACAACAGAGGTGAAGCGAAACGAAAAATCAAGTTTGATAACGAAGTCCTTGGTATTAGCGTATCACCCACGACACAAAATGTCTGGGTTCAGATGTATGGTGGTGATGTACTAGAATTGACGACGACAGAAAAAAAGTTTCGATTTAAACAGGATAACAATAAGCTCAACGCTATCTGCATAACTCTAGACGAACATGTTCTTCTTGGAAGAAATGAAGAATTATTAAAGTTGACAATAGACGGAAAAACTGTCCTTTCGACGAAAAAGTCAAATTCCGGACAGACATTATGCAAGTCACCCTCAAGTATTTCCGAGTGTAGAATTACTAGAAACATAGCAATGATTGATGGAGACCACGTTTTAGTTATAGACAAAGCATTCAATGAACTTTTCAGGTACAGAAGAACCGTGCCAACAGAGGATCATAGAGAATTGTGGCCTATATGCGTTACATATGACAATACAGGTAACATTGTTGTATGTGATCAGGAGACTATTTATATCATAAACTGTTATGGGGAGTTCATACAGCAGTTGTACCAGAAAGAAAATTGCCATTACCATAATGTTGCTACAGATGAAACAGGGACACTCTGGGCGTCCAGCCATAGCTTTGAAGTAACATTACTAGAATACATTTGGAAGAGGAAAATATAATTGGCTGTCGTTTATAGACAGTTTAACACACCACAAGAGGAGGAATATTTTCTAAACAACACTTACTCCCCAAAATACTGAGTTTGAACTGGTAAGATGGGCACTTACCTGTCACCCGTACGGATCTGTGGGTAAACAGTGTTGTGTGTTTATCGGATTTAATTTTAAAACAATATGACTCTGTGCCTCTTTGACAATTTTGACAATTGACAGGTGGAGAGACAGGCGACACGCCAGGCCGTAAGTTCACTTTTCCGGTAGATGAGCTCATAAAAAACAACAATCACATTCTTTTATTTTATTAAATTGATTGTCAATCTGTTTCTAGCAGTTACACTGGGCAATGTGAATAGACTTCTTTTTCATGGAAAGGCTTCTTCCAGATTGGCAAGGCATTTTACTTCACATTAGCTTAACTAATCCTATAAAGACACAATATTTCCAAACAAATGCCTGATGAAGCATTTGATTTGTCCTCGTGACATCTAAATGAATTATCACTGATTTCAATATAACCTGGCTCCCAAACTCCATGATACAGTACAATAGGGTAAAGGGTCCGTATCACCGAATATTTCTCCTAATGAAAACAAGGTACAACAATTTTGGTGTTGTCAGTGATTCATCAAAATTAAATTCTATGTTTAAATATACTGGTATTCTTAAACTGTACTTGACATTTGTAATTAACTTTCAAAAAAATCACAATAAAAGATAAAAAAAAAATTAATAAAGTTGTGTTCTTTACATAACAACACAGAGAGGTCTTTGTAGGTAACGGTTGTAATCACATACCATCAATTTGCACAAATTGTAAACATTATATTCCAGTTGAGAGAAATACCAATAAACTGGTTCAAATGAATGAGGTTTTTTTCAATCTACTTCGGGTATATATACACAGATATACTACCAGTTTATATACAAAAACAGTCTACCAACAAATAAAACAAAATTGGTTTAGGAAAAACATACCAAATTCATAACTGAAAACTTTTTAGCTTTGTTTCTATAATCATCTTGTCATGGATATCTGCGATTCTGAGTTTGAAGAGCTCGGAGCTCGGAACTAGAAACAATATTTACCATACAAGAACACATTACTGCAGTAACAGTGATGGGAATCAATTTTACATAATAATTAGTAAACAGTTATATTATACAAATATTCCAACCACTACTATCAACAGTGACATGCAGGCAGAATGTTAACAGAGCTGTCTGCATTAGAGACATCTTTTTTTTTTAAAACACAGCAGTGATATAAGGATAATGCATAAATAGATATTCTAATATTATAAGGACAAAACAACACACTTTGTAAACACTTAACATAAACATGACCAGCATGTTTAACATGACCTGACAATGACTACTGTTGTGAACACTAATTTTTTTTTTATCGATAGAGATCTATAAAGAATGGCACAAAATTATCACAAAACAATTAAACTGAAACGGATTTCTACTGTTATATTTGCATTTATGGAACCTACAAATGAAATATATTACTGATTAGCATGAGATAAACATATGAATTAAATAAACAAGTTTATACTACAGTAATATTTATACAAAAGGTAGCACCACACTCATCACAATACAGGTAATATAACAGTTACATTAGAAGTGGCACACAGCAATTCATGAATTTTTTACACTCAGATGTAGATCAACTTTCTTTTGTTCTCACTAATGTTTGCCATGAAGTTTGCAGCAATTTACTTTTGCACATTTTGAAAGCACCATTGTAAAATTTTTGCGTAAAATCTGAAAATGTGCGGTAGAAAGTACCGTTTCAAGCCACTAATATGCCAACAACAAGTAACTTTTTGAAGTATGCATGGGGGATGGGATCAATTAACTACAGACAGAGACAATTTTTAACAAAGAGATACAATATCTTGTCTTACTAACTTCCAGCTTGTTTTATATATGTTTTTCATAAATTTTACTATATTGGATGTGCGTAAATGGGGGTCAAGCTTCTTGACAGGGTCCTTTCATGAGTCAAGTCACGGCACTCGCTCGTAAGCACATTTACTCACTCGTTTTGACTTTTAAATTCCTGGGGAATTTTATCCCCAATTTTAAAGTCTCCTTACAGCTTGTTTTGTACATGTCATTCATTTTTACTATATTGGATGTGCGTAAATGAGGGTCAAGCTCCTTGACAGGGTCATTTCATGAGACAAGTCACTGCTCTGTAACAGAAGACTTTTCAATCATCATCAATAATCAACATAACTAGTAGTCAAATCATGGGTTGTTTTTTGTATAAAATGTAAAATTTAATATTTTTATTAAATTTGAGTTTATACAAGAAACTGTTCTCCTATAGCTTCCTTTTCGTTCCTATTTTTTAAGTTTATCTTATTTCTGTTTGTTCATTTATGTGCACTAACTTTATGCTAATTAGTATGCTAATGAGTATGCTAATTAGTATGCTAATGAGTGTTTTTCTTTATCTTTAGCCAATCAGCAATTACCCCGTAGAGGGGTATCAGTATTGGCTCCATTAAGTTTCAGCGTTTGATGAGCGAGAGAAGTGTTTTATTTTTTTACCTTACCCACCCGCCATCCCCTTCATCACCTTTAGGACAGATGGTTGTAAGTTTTACTTATATTGTATATACCTGTTCATTGTTTTGCTTGTATTACAAATATATTTAGTTCTACTTTATTTGAAAATGTTTATATTTTGACTGCTATTTTAGTTGGGCTACTCACTCTCGTTGGGATTTGTGTTGGCTTTTAACTCTATTCCCCATGAATTTGAAATTCCTGGGGAATTTTATTCTCTATTTGAAAATTTTTTTTTATAGCTTATTTTAGACTTGTCATTCATCAATTTTATTATATTGGATGTGCGTAAATGGGGGTCAAGCTTCTTGACAGGGTCCTTTCATAAGTCAAGTCACTGCTCTGTAACGTTTCAGAGTCCAGAGTCTTCTCATTGGTTACCCTGGAGTCAAGTTTGTCCTTGCATTATACTAGCTGCTCTGTGAGTCAGTGTCAGAGTCCAGCCACTTCTCTAGAACCTTCTGAGTCTCTTAGAGTCAAGTACTTCTCTATATTCTTACAGAGTCTAGCCCTATCATTCCTGGCTTCTCTGGCATCAGTGAGTCTAATCGCTTCTCGTTCATCAGAATCAAGTGATTTCTCCTGTTCTGGAGTCAAGCACAGTTCACTTTTACTTTGCTTCTCTGATGTCGCAGAGTCAAGCTTGTCACAATTAAATGCTTGATAGTTTGCTTATGAGTGAGTAGCCCCTATTACGCCAAAGAGATTGTTTTTGGTTGCTACAGAAGATTTCTTGATCATTATCAATAAACAGCTTAACTAGTAGTCAAGTCTTGGGTTGTTTTTTGTATAAATTCCAAATTCAATTACTTTAATCAGCTATATTGTGTTGCTACAGATGATATACCACAGACACATATTTGATAACAATATGAACATCTAATATTCTTGTGTAGGTATGCTAAACTTTTGTGGTGAAAGTAAGTTTATAAATCAACAATTACAGAAAAATTGACACATATATCAATTAATATTGATAAACAAAAAATTCAACCTTTGTTGGAAACTAAACCTGTATAGCTGGAATCAGGGTATCAAGTCCAGGTTTCTTCAGAGTGACACCAAAATACAGTATAGTTATTGAATATGTGGTATATTGTCTTCAAATCTTATACCAGAGACACCATCTACAGATGATATACCAGAGACACCATCTACAGATGATATACCAGAGACACTATCTACAGATGATATACCAGAGACACCATCTACAGATGATATACACCATCTACAGATGATATACCAGAGACACCATCTACAAATGATATACCAGAGACACCATCTACAGATGATATACCACAGACACCATCTACAGATGATATACCAGAGACACCATCTACAGATGATATACCACAGACACCATCTACAGATGATATACCACAGACACAATCTACAGATGATATACCACAGACACCATCTACAGATGATATACCACAGACACCATCTACAGATGATATACCACAGACACCATCTACAGATGATATACCAGAGACACCATCTACAGATGATATACCACAGACACCATCTACAGATGATATACCAGAGACACCATCTACAGATGATATACCACAGACACCATCTACAGATGATATACCACAGACACCATCTACAGATGATATACCACAGACACCATCTACAGATGATATACCACAGACACCATCTACAGATGATATACACCATCTACAGATGATATACCAGAGACACCATCTACAGATGATATACCACAGACACCATCTACAGATGATATACCACAGACACCATCTACAGATGATATACACCATCTACAGATGATATACCACATCTACAGATGATATACCACAGACACCATCTACAGATGATATACCACAGACACCATCTACAGATGATATACACCATCTACAGATGATATACCACAGACACCATCTACAGATGATATACACCATCTACAGATGATATACCAGAGACACCATCTACAGATGATATACCAAAGACACCATCTACAGATGATATACCAGAGACACCATCTACAGATGATATACCACAGACACCATCTACAGATGATATACCAGAGACACCATCTACAGATGATATACCACAGACACAATCTACAGATGATATACCTGATTTACTGTCTACAGATAATTAACATAAAATACCTAGGTTGTTGATATTTTAACTAATTATATGATTTAGGTAAAAACTGAAAATATGTTGCTAAATTATTGAACTGCTTTACCTAAGACTGATTATTCAATCAAAGTTGTTCCAAAGTTCAGGGGACTAACATTGACTCACAGAACATTGGATGATTACCGACTCCAGTAACATTATCACAGTAATGGCAGTACACAAAATAAACAAGTTATATTATAAACAATTAGGATATATTTTGTTTTACAGTAGAAATTATGGAATGTCACCAACTCCTGTACGTAAAACAACTCACTTCAATTACACAAAGTACTTAATCATGTGTTTATACTGACTATCATTGGCGTACCAAGTTCACATATAGATGACTTCACCAGTCATGATAAGTCACATCATAAGGAGTTACCTCCCTTAGAGGAATATCAGCTGGTACTGGAAACAATTCAAATTAACAATATACCATATGGCTTAAAATGATCATACTTCTTGTTTCATTGCTGTACTAAATTTACAAATAGATGACTTCACTCGAGGTGTTATTGGCAGTTATAAGCAGTTACCTCCCTTCTGAAGAATGTCAACTCGTACCTTAAGCATTCAACAACGCACTTCAAATAAATAAAATACTTTGAGGCTAATATAGTTTTTTATACTGATTTTCCTATATGGATTGATGATTTCACCCATGATGTTCGGGGAATCATGAGGAGTTGCCTCCTTTGAAAAGAACATCGGCTAGAACCACAGGTATCTCCAGTTAGTTAAAAAAAAACCTCTTGTGGAGAGAAATTTTTCAGAATCCTCCATCCCTTGAGTACTGATGATCAACATTGATGCCGCCCCACTGTAAGATCTGTTTGTCTGGATTCTCATCCCAGTTGGTATCCAAACGAAGCTACAAATAACAGTTTTAATTCATAATCAACATGATTTGAGTATTGTACTCTTATTGAAAAAGGAGTTGATATTTTGCTAAATGTTTGTTTTCATATAAAATTTATATACATAGTTAATCATGTTTTAAAACCACCAGAATATGATATAGAACTGATCATTAATTCATTCAATAACAACCACATTTTATGACAACAGGTAAAACTCCTAAAGTTTGGTAATGGCCTACTTTGTTACCTACCTTTCTTGCCTGGTGTTTTTCTGCATTCTTGTATTCCCACTTCTTTTGCTGAAGCTGAGCATCTCTTGCCTGCTCTGAACCACATCCCCAAACCTATCCATCACAAAAATAACACATGTAATCAGATTATTTCTTCCTCGTAGCAAAGTTTTCCTTTCGTTTTCAATATTGTTTCTGATTCATTACATTACGAAAAGAACAGCATACATTTCACAAGAGATCTTACACTATACTTCCTTTATTGAAACGATTTGGAAGATACCATACCTCCTTAACTGAAACATAGATTACAGGTTTGATGTGTAAGACATAGTACCTCCTATACTGAAACATAGATTATATGTATGATATGGAAGACACCATACCTCCTTAACTGAAACATAGATCAGAGATATTCAGAGGGACTGAGCCAAGATCAGGTGAAATTTGGTGACACTTTGTTGTGAGTATGGGTTCCTAAACATATACAGGGTGAGGATTAAACTGGACAGGTTCCAATGAAGTATCTACCAGAAAGGAGAAACTAGGCCACAGAATAAATCAGACTTACAAACATACTGTTAATGCTTGAATATGTAATATGTTTTTGTGATTAATTCCCTTTTCATATAGAGATTAGAAGTAACCTAGACATCAATAAACCAAGATTAAGGAGGTAATATTTATAACTTTCAATAATATAAGGCCCAATCGTCTCGCATCACTCATCTGGAATTAAATGCTTTCCACAAATACATTTTACATAAACCGATATTGAAAGCCTTAGTTATTGGCAAGTTTTTACAATATTTTGCCCATTTGACTCGAGATCTCGAATATGGATCAAGGTCATATCTTCTTATAACATCTGTCAGACTTCATCCCAGGAGTCTATTAGCCAAATATCATGATTCTTGACATTTGTTAATCAGAAGAAGAGATGCTGAAAGTTTTAACCAATTCAACACCTGTGATCTTGAATATATGCCAAGGTCATTTCTTTTTACAAACTTGGTTGGGCTTAATCCAAAGAATCTACCAGCCATCATGATTCCAGAACATTTGGTCATTCAGAAGAAGTCATTTGAAGGTTTTAATCTATTTGCCTGTGTGACATGTATGCCGAGGTCATTTCTTTTTGCAAACTTGTTGAGCTTAATAACAGGAACCTTCCAGCAGAATGGACAATGAATGCATGCCACATGACACAGTAGGTTCGGGCATGTGGAGTTAAAAATATGTACCTGAAAAAAACAGACATCTTTTCAAATTTCATTTAAGGAAATGACAAGTCAACATGGATCCCTCACCTCAAGTTTATGTATTTCACATGGAATGTGGTAATGTTCCACCTTGTCAAAGTCTGAGGGGATGGACAGGACTAGAGATTTAGAGTCTTTACCAACATGAATTCCTTTTTTTACATCACGCGAGTGTTCATTCCACTGAACCAATGGACCACCAGCTGTAAAACAACAAGACACTTATTTTTGTATCTACTGTACCAAGTTACTTTATCTACTGAACATAGGTATGACAGGCTGCAAACAACACATCACTTATTGTATCTAGGTAGTAACAACAAAACATACTATAGCTACACAAGTGTGCTTAAAGTTATGAAAAATTGTGTGTATCTTTTGATGTCTCATCACAGCTAATACTTGACAAACAGCCCATAAAAGATGAGGACAGATGACAGCTTACGATGACTCTTTGTAGACTGACTTTAATGGCTTCAAACTTACAATGTACTGCACTTTACTCAATTCCATGGTAACACATACATTACATGACACACTGATAATAAAACCTTACATTATATGATAATGAAGAAGAAAGTTTCTATGGTAACATATACCAATAGTGTCTGTCACTCTAGACAGGTTTCCATGGTAACATATACCAGTAATGTCTGACACTTTAGACAGTTTTCCATGGTAATATATGACACTTTAGACAGGCTTCCATGGTAATATATACCACTAGTTTTTGAAAATTTAGACTGGTTTCCATGGTAACATATACCGATAGTTTTTGACACTTTAGACAGGTTTCCATGGTAACATATACCAATAATGTATAACCAGCTAGACATGTTTCCATGGCAATCAATACTTACATTGTATGACTCTGTAGACAGGTGTAAGTTGTATTAACATGCTATCCACATCTCCAAATTTCTGTAACCCTTCCCTGTAAACAAAATTAGACAATAACCTAAAAATATACAAACTATTTATAAAGATGACAATGGTTTGGGTTTAATCTCTTTCTAAAGCATTCAAATCATACAGCACATATTCAGCATGTATACAGCACATACATATTTTAATAATTGAATAAGTTATTGCAGGAGTTGAAATTAGAATTATATCAAGCTAGTATATTACTGACTGACTTCAATACAATGTAACATTATTTGCTGTGATATTCTTATGAGTTACTTCCCTTGAATACACTGATCTGTGAAAGAATCACTGCTGCCCTGTAACTAATTAACAAACTATCTGAAAGTATTGAAATAGGAAATAGATGTAGAACAAGGACATTGAAATAATATAAATTGTTACAGCCCTTGATTTAATCTAAGCATGCCGAATTATGAGACCTCTCACCTCCATTGTCTATCCTCAGCTATACAGTACACATTACGACCTTCAAATGACACCAAGGTCACTGTTGGTCCTTGGTATGACATCACATGGTGAGCAAATCTAAAAAAAGATTTTAATGTTATGGATTTAGATTTTGATATTATTTTAATTTTTTTTTTCTTTCTGACATTCACACAGGCATTATTCATGGCTCTGTCTCAAGATCTGTGCAATTGTCTTACCGGTTTTGTGAGAGTCCATGTTCTGTGCTGTCGTACAGTAATGCCCAACTCTGACACTTTGATAGACGAGCCTGTCAAAAGAGGAAACACTGCAGAGATGCCTCATTTACACTACACAGAATAAATGGTCATTTGGCATGAAAAATCACACATTATGAAATTTTATACCGATATCACAAATGCAATTCTCTTGTACTATTCAAGATAAGTATTCTTGGCCATAGAGTAAGTATTAACTTGTTCATCAGAAGACTTATTTCACCAGCCTGTTCAGTGGACAGACTCTAACACAATATACATTTCATACAGACTATGGCCACTTTTTTTGTCATGTGAAGATGAAGCAATCATTTATCATTGTGCCAATCTAATTACAGCTGGCAAAAATTTATTTCTAAATCAAGGGAGTCAGTTAAATCAACAGAAATGTGAATGAAAGGAAACCAATGACATTTGGAGTTGGGTTCTTAACACCCTCCCCCCGCCCCCCCACAAAAAAAAAAAAAAAAAACACAAAAAAAAACTGGTAGTTCATGTAAGTAATAGACTAGAGATAATTATTTCCTGTGAGTACTTACAAGTTTCATCATGACCATGTAGGACGTTAGAAGTGGATTTTTATTTGAGGTTGAAGGAGCCTCGCTACCTTCTTCCTTGTCTGTGTGAGTGTATGAGGAGGGTAGAACAGTGGACAGTGCCCATAACATACCCATACACATACAGTACTTCCCCTCCACAAATTTCTCAAGAAGAGGAACTGGCGCACTGACTTCCTGTAAAACAGAAGCATAGAATGACACCACCCTGGTGTATAACATAACATATCTATTTGAGCTTATTTTACCCATTATTCTGATTGAAATTATTGCACTTAAATAGGAGTGTGCTAAATGCAGTGTCTGTATGTTGTTTATATGACAATAGTGGATAAGCAAATTCATCATTGCTCTAATTTGATTGGTCAAAATTAAGTAAGTTAACAGAATCTATAGACTTCAAGATCGACAAAACACATTAAAGGACTTGGAACATTGTGTTAATGGAGAGATGGAGTGAAAATTAAGAAAGGTATTCTCTTTTCTTCTTAAGGAACCAACAGATGTAAAGACAAAGAGAAGAGTTAATGTAAACAAAATGACTATCACTTCTAACCTCTTAGTTGTTTATCTGTTTATGTTGTGGATGCTCCCCATTAGCTTTAATTATCAGATGAAATGTGATATTTCCCCTGCTGGTATGAAACTCTGGTTCCTGGTTAACCAACTATAAAAAAACTCTGAGACGATACCTGGTGTACCAACTGTAAAGAAACTCTGAGACAACACCTGGTGTACCAACTGTAAAGAAACTCTGAGACAACACCTGGTGTACTAACTGTAAAGAAACTCTGAGACAACAGCTGGTGTACCAACTGTAAAGAAACTCTGAGACAACAGCTGATGTACCAGCTGTAAAGAAACTCTGAGACAACAGCTGGTGTACCAACTGTAAAGAAACTCTGAGACAACAGCTGGTGTACCAACTGTAAAGAAACTCTGAGACAACGGCTGGGTTACCAACTGTAAAGAAACTCTGAGACAACAGCTGATGTACCAACTGTAAAGAAATTCTGAGACAACACCTGGTGTACCAACTGTAAAGAAACTCTGAGACAACAGCTGGTGTACCAACTGTAAAGAAACTCTGAGACAACAGCTGATGTACCAGCTGTAAAGAAACTCTGAGACAACAGCTGGTGTACCAACTGTAAAGAAACTCTGAGACAACAGCTGATGTACCAGCTGTAAAGAAACTCTGAGACAACAGCTGGTGTACCAACTGTAAAGAAGCTCTGAGACAACAGCTGGTGTCTCTTGTAAAGAAACTCTGAGACGATACCTGGTGTACCAACTATTGAGAAACTCTGAGATGATACCTGGTGTACCAACTGTAAAGAAACTCTGAGACAACAGCTGATGTACCAACTGTAAAGAAGCTCTGAGACAACAGCTGGTGTCTCTTGTAAAGAAACTCTGAGACGATACCTGGTGTACCAACTGTAAAGAAACTCTGAGACAACACCTGGTGTACCAACTGTAAAGAAACTCTGAGACAACAGCTGGTGTACCAACTGTAAAGAAACTCTGAGACAACAGCTGGTGTACCAACTGTAAAGAAACTCTGAGACAACACCTGGTGTACCAACTGTAAAGAAACTCTGAGACAACAGCTGGTGTACCAACTGTAAAGAAACTCTGAGACAACAGCTGGTGTACCAACTGTAAAGAAACTCTGAGACAACAGCTGATGTACCAACTGTAAAGAAATTCTGAGACAACACCTGGTGTACCAACTGTAAAGAAACTCTGAGACAACAGCTGGTGTACCAACTGTAAAGAAACTCTGAGACAACAGCTGGTGTACCAACTGTAAAGAAATTCTGAGACAACAGCTGGTGTCTCTTGTAAAGAAACTCTGAGACAACAGCTGGTGTACCAACTGTAAAGAAACTCTGAGACAACAGCTGGTGTACCAACTGTAAAGAAATTCTGAGACAACAGCTGGTGTACCAACTGTAAAGAAACTCTGAGACAACAGCTGGTGTACCAACTGTAAAGAAACTCTGAGACAACAGCTGGTGTACCAACTGTAAAATAACTCTGAGACAACAGCTGGTGTACCAACTGTAAAGAAACTCTGAGACAACAGCTGGTGTACCAACTGTAAAGAAACTCTGAGACAACAGCTGGTGTACCAACTGTAAAGAAACTCTGAGACAACAGCTGGTGTACCAACTGTAAAGAAATTCTGAGACAACAGCTGGTGTACCAACTGTAAAGAAACTCTGAGACAACAGCTGATGTACCAACTGTAAAGAAACTCTGAGACAACAGCTGATGTACCAACTGTAAAGAAACTCTGAGACAACAGCTGGTGTACCAACTGTAAAATAACTCTGAGACAACAGCTGGTGTACCAGCTGTAAAGAAATTCTGAGACAACACCTGGTGTACCAACTGTAAAATAACTCTGAGACAACACCTGGTGTACCAACTGTAAAATAACTCTGAGACAACAGCTGGTGTACCAACTGTAAAGAAACTCTGAGACAACACCTGGTGTACCAGCTGTAAAGAAACTCTGAGACAACACCTGGTGTACCAACTGTAAAATAACTCTGAGACAACAGCTGGTGTACCAACTGTAAAGAAACTCTGAGACAACAGCTGATGTACCAACTGTAAAATAACTCTGAGACAACAGCTGGTGTACCAACTGTAAAGAAACTCTGAGACAACAGCTGGTGTACCAACTGTAAAGAAACTCTGAGACAACAGCTGATGTACCAACTGTAAAGAAATTCTGAGACAATAGCTGGTGTATCAACTGTAAAGAAACTCTGAGACAATAGCTGGTGTATCAACTGTAAAGAAACTCTGAGACAACAGCTGATGTACCAACTGTAAAGAAACTCTGAGACAACAGCTGATGTACCAACTGTAAAGAAACTCTGAGACAACAGCTGGTGTACCAACTGTAAAATAACTCTGAGACAACAGCTGGTGTACCAACTGTAAAGAAACTCTGAGACAACGGCTGGGTTACCAACTGTAAAGAAACTCTGAGACAACAGCTGGTGTACCAACTGTAAAGAAACTCTGAGACAACAGCTGGTGTACCAACTGTAAAATAACTCTGAGACAACGGCTGGGTTACCAACTGTAAAGAAACTCTGAGACAACAGCTGGTGTACCAACTGTAAAGAAACTCTGAGACAACGGCTGGGTTACCAACTGTAAAGAAACTCTGAGACAACAGCTGGTGTACCAACTGTAAAGAAACTCTGAGACAACGGCTGGGTTACCAACTGTAAAGAAACTCTGAGACAACAGCTGGTGTACCAGCTGTAAAGAAACTCTGAGACAACAGCTGGTGTATCAACTGTAAAGAAACTCTGAGACAACAGCTGGTGTACCAACTGTAAAGAAACTCTGAGACAACAGCTGGTGTACCAACTGTAAAGAAACTCTGAGATGATACCTGGTGTACCAACTGTAAAGAAATTCTGAGACAACAGCTGGTGTCTCTTGTAAAGAAACTCTGAGACAATAGCTGGTGTAACAACTGTAAAGAAACTCTGAGACAACAGCTGGTGTCTCTTGTAAAGAAACTCTGAGACAACGGCTGGTGTACCAACAGTAAAGAAACTCTGAGACAACACCTGGTGTACCAGCTGTAAAGAAACTCTGAGACACTAGCTGGTGTACCAACTGTAAAGAAACTCTGAGACAACAGCTGGTGTACCAACTGTAAAGAAACTCTGAGATGATACCTGGTGTACCAACTGTAAAGAAACTCTGAGACAACAGCTGGTGTACCAACTGTAAAGAAATTCTGAGACAACAGCTGGTGTCTCTTGTAAAGAAACTCTGAGACAACAGCTGGTGTATCAACTGTAAAGAAACTCTGAGACAACAGCTGGTGTACCAACTGTAAAGAAACTCTGAGATGATACCTGGTGTACCAGCTGTAAAGAAACTCTGAGACAACACCTGGTGTACCAACTGTAAAGAAACTCTGAGACAACAGCTGGTGTACCAACTGTAAAGAAACTCTGAGACAACACCTGGTGTACCAACTGTAAAGAAACTCTGAGACAACACCTGGTGTACCAACTGTAAAGAAACTCTGAGACAACACCTGGTGTACCAACTGTAAAGAAACTCTGAGACAACACCTGGTGTACCAACTGTAAAGAAACTCTGAGACAACACCTGGTGTACCAACTGTAAAGAAACTCTGAGACAACACCTGGTGTACCAACTGTAAAGAAACTCTGAGACAACACCTGGTGTACCAACTGTAAAGAAACTCTGAGACAACACCTGGTGTACCAACTGTAAAGAAACTCTGAGACAACAGCTGGTGTACCAACTGTAAAGAAACTCTGAGACAACACCTGGTGTACCAACTGTAAAGAAACTCTGAGACAACACCTGGTGTACCAACTGTAAAGAAACTCTGAGACAACACCTGGTGTACCAACTGTAAAGAAACTCTGAGACAACACCTGGTGTACCAACTGTAAAGAAACTCTGAGACAACAGCTGGTGTACCAACTGTAAAGAAACTCTGAGACAACAGCTGGTGTACCAACTGTAAAGAAACTCTGAGACAACACCTGGTGTACCAACTGTAAAGAAACTCTGAGACAACAGCTGGTGTACCAACTGTAAAGAAACTCTGAGACAACAGCTGGTGTACCAACTGTAAAGAAACTCTGAGACAACACCTGGTGTACCAACTGTAAAGAAACTCTGAGACAACACCTGGTGTACCAACTGTAAAGAAACTCTGAGACAACAGCTGGTGTACCAACTGTAAAGAAACTCTGAGACAACAGCTGGTGTACCAACTGTAAAGAAACTCTGAGACAACAGCTGGTGTACCAACTGTAAAGAAACTCTGAGACAACAGCTGGTGTACCAACTGTAAAGAAACTCTGAGACAACAGCTGGTGTACCAACTGTAAAGAAACTCTGAGACAACAGCTGGTGTACCAACTGTAAAGAAACTCTGAGACAACAGCTGGTGTACCAGCTGTAAAGAAACTGTGAGACAACAGCTGGTGTCTCTTGTAAAGAAACTCTGAGACAACGGCTGGTGTACCAACTGTAAAGAAACTCTGAGACAACAGCTGGTGTACCAACTGTAAAGAAATTCTGAGACAACAGCTGGTGTCTCTTGTAAAGAAACTGTGAGACAACAGCTGGTGTCTCTTGTAAAGAAACTCTGAGACAACAGCTGGTGTACCAACTGTAAAGAAACTCTGAGACAACAGCTGGTGTACCAACTGTAAAGAAACTCTGAGACAACACCTGGTGTACCAACTGTAAAGAAACTCTGAGACAACAGCTGGTGTACCAACTGTAAAGAAACTCCGAGACAACAGCTGATGTACCAACTGTAAAGAAACTCTGAGACAACACCTGGTGTACCAACTGTAAAGAAACTCTGAGACAACACCTGGTGTACCAACTGTAAAGAAACTCTGAGACAACAGCTGGTGTACCAACTGTAAAGAAATTCTGAGACAACAGCTGGTGTCTCTTGTAAAGAAACTCTGAGACAACGGCTGGTGTACCAACTGTAAAGAAATTCTGAGACAACAGCTGGTGTCTCTTGTAAAGAAACTCTGAGACAACGGCTGGTGTACCAACTGTAAAGAAATTCTGAGACAACAGCTGGTGTACCAACTGTAAAGAAATTCTGAGACAACAGCTGGTGTCTCTTGTAAAGAAACTCTGAGACAACGGCTGGTGTACCAACTGTAAAGAAATTCTGAGACAACAGCTGGTGTACCAACTGTAAAGAAATTCTGAGACAACAGCTGGTGTCTCTTGTAAAGAAACTCTGAGACAACGGCTGTTGTACCAACTGTAAAGAAATTCTGAGACAACAGCTGGTGTACCAACTGTAAGAAACTCTGAGACAACAGCTGGTGTACCAACTGTAAAGAAATTCTGAGACAACAGCTGGTGTCTCTTGTAAAGAAACTCTGAGACAACGGCTGGTGTACCAACTGTAAAGAAATTCTGAGACAACAGCTGGTGTACAACTGTAAAGAAATTCTGAGACAACAGCTGGTGTACCAACTGTAAAGAAATTCTGAGACAATACCTGGTGTACCAACTGTAAAATAACTCTGAGACAACGGCTGGTGTACCAGCTGTAAAGAAACTCTGAGACAACAGCTGGTGTACCAACTGTAAAGAAACTCTGAGACAACACCTGGTGTACCAGCTGTAAAGAAACTCTGAGACAACAGCTGGTGTACCAACTGTAAAGAAATTCTGAGACAATAGCTGGTGTACCAACTGTAAAATAACTCTGAGACAACAGCTGGTGTACCAGCTGTAAAGAAACTCTGAGACAACAGCTGGTGTACCAACTGTAAAATAACTCTGAGACAACACCTGGTGTACCAACAGTAAAGAAACTCTGAGACAACACCTGGTGTACCAGCTGTAAAGAAACTCTGAGACACTAGCTGGTGTACCAGCTGTAAAGAAACTCTGAGACAACAGCTGGTGTACCAACTGTAAAATATCTCTGAGACAACAGCTGGTGTACCAGCTGTAAAGAAACTCTGAGACAATAGCTGGTGTACCAACTGTAAAGAAACTCTGAGACAATACCTGGTGTACCAACTGTAAAATAACTCTGAGACAACACCTGGTGTACCAGCTGTAAAGAAACTCTGAGACAACAGCTGGTGTACCAACTGTAAAATAACTCTGAGACAACAGCTGGTGTACCAACTGTAAAGAAACTCTGAGACAATACCTGGTGTCTCTTGTAAAGAAACTCTGAGACAACAGCTGGTGTCTCTTGTAAAGAAACTCTGAGACAACAGCTGGTGTCTCTTGTAAAGAAACTCTGAGACAACAGATGGTGTACCAACTGTAAAGAAACTCTGAGACAATACCTGCTGTACCAATTATAAAGAAACTCTGAAACAATACCTGGTGTCTCTTGTAAAGAAACTCTGAGACAACAGCTGGTGTACCAACTGTAAAATAACTCTGAGACAACACCTGGTGTACCAACTATAAAGAAACTCTGAGACAACAGCTGGTGTCTCTTGTAAAGAAACTCTGAGACAATACCTGATGTCTCTTGTAAAGAAACTCTGAGACAACAGCTGGTGTACCAACTGTAAAGAAACTCTGAGACAATACCTGCTGTACCAATTATAAAGAAACTCTGAAACAATACCTGGTGTCTCTTGTAAAGAAACTCTGAGACAACAGCTGGTGTACCAACTGTAAAATAACTCTGAGACAACACCTGGTGTACCAACTGTAAGAAACTCTGAGACAACAGCTGGTGTACCAACTGTAAAGAAACTCTGAGACAATATCTGGTGTCTCTTGTAAAGAAACTCTGAGACAACAGCTGGTGTACCAACTGTAAAATAACTCTGAGACAACAGCTGGTGTCTCTTGTAAAGAAACTCTGAGACAATACCTGGTGTACCAACTGTAAAGAAACTCTGAGACAATACCTGGTGTCTCTTGTAAAGAAACTCTGAGACAACAGCTGGTGTACCAACTGTAAAATAACTCTGAGACAACAGCTGGTGTACCAACTGTAAAGAAGCTCTGAGACAACAGCTGGTGTCTCTTGTAAAGAAACTCTGAGACAATACCTGGTGTACCAACTGTAAAGAAACTCTGAGACAACAGCTGGTGTACCAACTGTAAAGAAACTCTGAGACAATACCTGGTGTCTCTTGTAAAGAAACTCTGAGACAACAGCTGGTGTCTCTTGTAAAGAAACTCTGAGACAACAGCTGGTGTCTCTTGTAAAGAAACTCTGAGACAACAGCTGGTGTACCAACTGTAAAGAAACTCTGAGACAATACCTGCTGTACCAATTATAAAGAAACTCTGAAACAATACCTGGTGTCTCTTGTAAAGAAACTCTGAGACAACAGCTGGTGTACCAACTGTAAAATAACTCTGAGACAACACCTGGTGTACCAACTATAAAGAAACTCTGAGACAACAGCTGGTGTCTCTTGTAAAGAAACTCTGAGACAATACCTGGTGTCTCTTGTAAAGAAACTCTGAGACAACAGCTGGTGTACCAACTGTAAAGAAACTCTGAGACAATACCTGCTGTACCAATTATAAAGAAACTCTGAAACAATACCTGGTGTCTCTTGTAAAGAAACTCTGAGACAACAGCTGGTGTACCAACTGTAAAATAACTCTGAGACAACACCTGGTGTACCAACTGTAAGAAACTCTGAGACAACAGCTGGTGTACCAACTGTAAAGAAACTCTGAGACAACAGCTGGTGTCTCTTGTAAAGAAACTCTGAGACAATACCTGGTGTACCAACTGTAAAGAAACTCTGAGACAATACCTGGTGTCTCTTGTTGTAAAGAAACTCTGAGACAACAGCTGGTGTACCAACTGTAAAATAACTCTGAGACAACAGCTGGTGTACCAACTGTAAAGAAGCTCTGAGACAACAGCTGGTGTCTCTTGTAAAGAAACTCTGAGACAATACCTGGTGTACCAACTGTAAAGAAACTCTGAGACAACAGCTGGTGTACCAACTGTAAAGATTTCTGACACGATACAGAATCTTAACAGTAAGATCGCCTACCTGTTCCTCCGGCATTTTGGACCCTGTCATGATGGTGTAGACCCAGTTGTGAACCCCCCAGAAAACATGTGGACTGTGACGATGTGTCCACTGCTTGAAGTCCTCGAATGTCAGCTTCTCATTTATACCAAACTGTAAACAAAAATTAAAATTCAGTTTCTCATTCAGGTTCTTGTTTATACCGAACTGTACACAAAAAAATAATCATGATCATAACAAATGGTCAAGAAACAGCAATTTCTATCATTTATTTTGAATACTTAAAGTCAAGTCACTCTCGTTACATATACCTGTCGTATAATGTGAACATCTATGTTTAGTCTACCTTATGTATACTGTGAACACCTATACGGAGTTAATCACAGTCATAAGAAGTGTGTAAGACTGTTAGTGGAGACTTACTACTGGAATCATAGGAATTTACCACAGAGTTTATGGGGATTTACCACAGGAATAATGGGGATTTACCACAGAAATTATGGGGGATTTACCACAGGAATTATGGGGATTTACTGCAGGAATTATTGAGATTTACCACAGGAATAATGGGAATTTACCACAGGAATTATTGAGATTTACCACAGGAATAATGGGAATTTACCACAGGAATTATGGGGGGATTTACCACAGAAATTATGGGGATTTACCACGAGAATCATGGGAATTTACCACAGGAATAATGAAAATTTACCACAGGAATTATGGGGGATTTACCACAGGAATTATGGGGATTTACCACTGGAATCATGCGAATTCACCACAGGAATTATGGGGATTTACCACAGTAATTATGGGGGATTATTTCCAAGAAACAGAGGGGATTTACAACAGGAATCATGGGCATTAACCATAGGAAATCTTGAGCAGAGGAGATAAGTCGCCTGTTCAGCAATACAGTCTACATATGTTACCTTGTTTTCATCACCCTGTGTGATGTCTACATACACAACAGTTCATCATCCTGTGTGATATCTACATACACAACAGTTCACTCCTTTGTGTGACCTCTACATACACAACTGTTAATCACCAAGCTGTGTGACCTCTATATAACCTACAGCTCATCACCAAGCTGTGTGACCTCTATATAACCTACAGCTCATCACCAAGCTGTGTGACCTCTATATAAACAAAAGTTCATCACCCAGCTGTGTGACCTCTACATACACAACAGTTCACCACCCTGTGTGACCTCTACATACACAACACTTTGTCACCTTGTGTGACCTCTACATGCACAACACTTTGACACCTTGTGTGACCTCTACATGCACAACAATCTTGTCACCTTGTGTGACCTCTACATGCACAACACTTTGTCACCTTGTGTGACCTCTACATGCATAACACTTTGTCACCTTGTGTGACCTCTATATAAATGACAGATTATCACCTCATACACAGCCAAGGTTGTGTAATTTACATAAAATGTAGAAAAGGCCACTGTTTGCCTTCTCTGACAAGTCGGACTGTTTATATAATATTTGCAAATCTAACCAGGCACTTAATTTAACAAAAGATTGTTGCTTATTTTAAATGCCAGGCTGAACTCATTGTAATCTGATCATCTCTTCAAAGGCTGTCTTCCAGAATCCATGTTCCAATCTGACTTTAGAAGCCTCATTAAAAATGTACATATGTGTCTGAAAAAGCAACTTGAGCCAATGTTGATCTTCTTGTGCTCAAACATCATTCAAATATCTACTTTATACCCATTACAAAATGTGAAATTAAGCAAAGTTATGGAATAAGGTCAGCATGCATCTACATATCCTTAGAGGTATTTTTGAAAATAATTGTGAAACATTAAGCTCCCTGACACTGGTCTTTAAATCATGACGTCCTATCTATACCTTTCCTACTATACAGACATAGAGGAGTAATGATATTCCATTCAATATTGCGTATATTTCTCTTGTATGCCAGAATAAATAATCTGCCATTATCATGATATATATATATATGATATTCAACAGGAAAGCAATGAATTTTTTTTCATTACATTTCAATGGAAAAACAAATGAGGAAAAAAATCAACATAAACAAGAGTCTCTCGGAACTGTATGTGTAGCCTGCATAAAGTGTCACGGTCACCCAGAAATCAAACTGAATGTCAAAACTAATCTGTACCCTTCCAACAAGAAGCCATATACCAAATTTCATTTCTATAACTCAAAGCATAACCAAAGAAAGTCCAGAAAATAATATTCCCAGTGAATTTTCTAAGTTCAAAGGGGCATTACTCTGCCAAGAAGGGTCACAGACAGCTGGAAATCGAACTTAATCTGTACCCTTGCAACAAAAAGCCATATACTTAATTTCATTTCAATAACTCAGAGGATAACCCAAACAAGAGGCCCATGGGCCTTAACGGTCATCTGACAAAAAGCAAGCCAAACCTAGAAAGTGGGTTGAGGTCATTCATTTGAACAAACTTGGTAGCCTCTCCTCCAAGCATCTTACAGGCCCAATATCAGCACTCATGGACTTTTGCTTGTTGAGAAGAAGTCGTTTGTATATTTTAACATATTTGACCCCTGTGACCTTGAAAGTGGGTTGAGGTCATTCATTTGAATAAACTTGGTAGCCTTTCCTCCCAGCATGCTACAGACCCAATATCGGCTCTCATAGACTTTTGCTTATTGAGATGAAGTCCTTTGTATATTTTAACATATTTGACCCCTGTGACCTTGAAAGTTGTTCAAGGTCATTCATTTCAATAAACTTGGTAGCCTTTCCTCCCAGCATGCTACAGACCCAATATCGGCACTCATAGACTTTTGCTTATTGAGATGAAGTCCTTTGTATATTTTAACATATTTGACCCCTGTGACCTTGAAAGTGGGCCAAGGTCATTCATTTGAACAAACTTTGTAGGGCTCCATGCCAGCATGCTATGGGCCAAGTATTAGCCCCCTAGGCCTTCTAGTATTTGAGAAGAAGTTATTTAAAGATTTTGACATATTTGACCCCTGTGACCTTGAAAGTTGTTCAAGGTCATTCATTTAAACAAACTTGATAGCCCTTCATCCCAGCATGCCACAGGCACAATATCAGCAATCTGAGCCTTTTGGTTATTGAGAAGAAGTTGTTTAAAGATTTTAACATATTTGACCCCTGTGACCTTTAAAGTGGGTCAAGGTCATTCATTTGAACAAACTTGGTAGTCCTTCATCCCAGCATGCTACAGGCCTTATTTTAGTTGCCTGGGCCTTTTGATTACTGAGAAGAAGTCCTTTGAAGATTTAAAGACATTTGACCCCTGTGACCTTGAATGAAGGTCAAGGTCATTCATTTGTACAAACTTGGTAGGGTTTCATCAAAGCAAGCTACAGGCTAAATATTAGTTGCCTGGGCCCTCCAGTTATTGAGAAGAAGTCGTTTGAAGATTTTAAGACATTTGACCCCTGTGACCTTGAATGAAGGTCAAGGTCATTCTTTTTAACAAACTTGGTAGGGCTTCATCAAAGCAAGCTACAGGCCAAATATTAGTTGCCTGGGCCTTCCAATTATTGAGAAGAAGTCGTTTGAATGAAAAGTTTACGGACGGCGCACGGCGCACGACGACGGACGAAGCATGATGACTATAGGTCATCGGACCCTTCGGGTCAGATGACCTAAAAAGTCCGGAAAACAATATTCCAAGAGAATTTTCTAAGTTCAAAGGGGCATTACTCTGCCAAAAAGTGTCACAGACAGCCGGAAATTGAACTTAATCTGTAACCTTCGAACAAGAAGCCATATACCGTATTTCAATTTGATAAATCAAAGCATAACCAAAAAAAGTCCAGAAAACTTTCGTAGGGAAGCCCCCGAAGACACCGACGCCTGACGACGGACAAAGTGATCCCTAAGTGTCTGTCAGCTCTACAGGTGACACAATAAAACAGTGTAAAATATTTATTGGGAAATATCAACATATCAAATGACGTCAGAGAGTATAGGATATCTAGACAACAAGATGACAATATTTTGAATATGTTCACCACATTTTACGCTATTACCTGGTAGAAAAACTGTTTTACATACCAAATAAGAAAAAAACATGAAATGTACACAGCAAATATTTGATGGACACTTGATTTATTCAAGTATGTACCCCAAACAAGAAAACTGAATTGCAATGAAGTGACTAGAAAGCTACATTTTGATTGGTCAATATCATCACTTGTCATTTCCTTTATCATCAGTTTTTATTACATTGATAAATTCCAGTATATCACGAGCAAAAATGTAATAAAACTAATAAGAATAACAAGTAAGAAATATAATTCCTTATACAAGTAGTAGAATTAAACACATGAAAACAAATATCTACCATCAACACAATTCTTTCAGTGTTTCAAAATTTGACAGGTTCACAGAGAAATATATACAGATATCTTCTTGTCTCAATAAGTCACAATGATACAATATTGCAAAATTAATGATTAATCTATTGTATTTTGAAGTACTCATTGTGTCTGGTATACATGTACTACAATGGGTTGGTGTGTGTTATACATGTACTACAATGGGTTGGTGTGTGTGTTATACATGTACTACAATGGGTTGGTGTGTGTGTTATACATGTACTACAATGGGTTGGTGTGTGTGTTATACATGTACTACAGTGGGTTTGTGTGTGTTATACATGTACTACAATGGGTTGGTGTGTGTTATACATGTACTACAATGGGTTGGTGTGTGTGTTATACATGTACTACAATGGGTTGGTGTGTGTGTTATACATGTACTACAATGGGTTGGTGTGTGTGTTATACATGTACTACAGTGGGTTTGTGTGTGTTATACATGTACTACAATGGGTTGGTGTGTGTTATACATGTACTACAATAGGTTGGTGTGTGTGTTATACATGTACTACAATGGGTTGGTGTGTGTGTTATAAATGTCCTACAATGTGTTGGTGTGTGTGTTATACATGTACTAAAATGGGTTGGTGTGTGTTATACATGTCCTACAATGGGTTGTTGTGTGTGTTATACATGTCCTACAATGGGTTGGTGTGTGTTATACATGTACTACAATGGGTTGGTGTGTGTTATACATGTACTACAATGTGTTGGTGTGTGTGTTATACATGTACTACAATGGGTTGGTGTGTGTTATACATGTACTACAATGGGTTGGTGTGTGTGTTATACATGTACTACAATGGGTTGGTGTGTGTGTTATACATGTCCTACAATGTGTTGATGTGTGTTATACATGTACTACAATGGGTTGGTGTGTGTGTTATACATGTACTACAATGGGTTGGTGTGTGTTATACATGTACTACAATGGGTTGGTGTGTGTTATACATGTACGACGATGGGTTGGTGTGTGTGTTATACATGTCCTACAATGGGTTGGTGTGTGTTATACATGTCCTACAATGTGTTGGTGTGTGTTATACATGTACTACAATGGGTTGGTGTGTGTTATACATGTACTACAATGGGTTGGTGTGTGTGTTATACATGTACTGTTGTGTGTTATACATGTACTACAATGGGTTGGTGTGTGTGTTATACATGTACTACAATGGGTTGGTGTGTGTGTTATACATGTACTACAATGGGTTGGTGTGTGTGTTATACATGTACTACAATGGGTTGGTGTGTGTGTTATACATGTACTACAATGGGTTGGTGTGTGTGTTATACATGTACTACAATGGGTTGGTGTGTGTTATACATGTACTACAATGGGTTGGTGTGTGTGTTATACATGTACTGTGTGTGTTATACATGTGTTACTACAATGGGTTGGTGTGTGTTATACATGTACTACAATGGGTTGGTGTGTGTGTTATACATGTACTACAATGGGTTGGTGTGTGTTATACATGTACTACAATGTGTTGGTGTGTGTGTTATACATGTACTACAATGGGTTGGTGTGTGTTATACATGTACTACAATGGGTGTGTGTGTTATACATGCATGTGTGTGTGTGTTATACATGTACTACAATGGGTTGGTGTGTGTGTTATACATGTCCTACAATGTTGGTGTGTGTGTGTGTTATACATGTACTACAATGGGTTGTGTGTATACATGATGTGTGTGTGTGTTATACATGTACTACAATGGGTTGGCGTCTGTGTTATACATGTACTACAATGGGTTGGTGTGTGTTATACATGTCCTACAATGTGTTGGTGTGTGTTATACGTGTACTACAATGGGTTGGTGTGTGTTATACATGTCCTACAATGTGTTGGTATGTGTTATACATGTCCTACAATGTGTTGGTGTGTGTGTTATACATGTACTACAATGGGTTGGTTTGTGTTATACATGTACTACAATGGGTTAGCATCTGTGTTATACATGTACTACAATGGGTTGGTGTGTGTTATACATGTCCTACAATGGGTTGGTGTGTGTTATACGTGTACTACAATGGGTTGGTGTGTGTGTTATACATGTACTACAATGGGTTGGTGTGTGTTATACATGTCCTACAATGTGTTGGTGTGTGTTATACATGTACTACAATGGGTTGGTGTGTGTTATACATGTCCTACAATGTGTTGGTGTGTGTTATACGTGTACTACAATGGGTTGGTGTGTGTGTTATACATGTACTACAATGGGTTGATGTGTGTTATACATGTACTACAATGGGTTGGTGTGTGTGTTATACATGTCCTACAATGTGTTGATGTGTGTTATACATGTACTACAATGGGTTGGTGTGTGTGTTATACATGTACTACAATGTGTTGTGTGTGTTATACATGTACTACAATTGGTTGGTGTGTGTGTTATACATGTACTACAATGTGTTGGTGTGTGTGTTATACATGTACTACAATGTGTTGGTGTGTGTTATACATGTACTACAATGTGTTGGTGTGTGTGTTATACATGTACTACAATGGGTTGATGTGTGTTATACATGTACTACAATGGGTTGGTGTGTGTGTTATACATGTCCTACAATGTGTTGGTGTGTGTTATACATGTACTACAATGTGTTGGTGTGTGTTATACATGTACTACAATGGGTTGGTGTATGTGTTATACATGTACTACAATGGGTTGATGTGTGTGTTATACATGTACTACAATGGGTTGGTGTGTGTGTTATACATGTACTACAATGGGTTGATGTGTGTTATACATGTACTACAATGGGTTGGTGTGTGTGTTATACATGTACTACAATGGGTTGGTGTGTGTTATACATGTACTACAATGGGTTGATGTGTGTGTTATACATGTACTACAATGGGTTGGTGTGTGTGTTATACATGTACTACAATGGGTTGATGTGTGTGTTATACATGTACTACAATGGGTTGATGTGTGTGTTATACATGTACTACAATGGGTTGGTGTGTGTTATACATGTACTACAATGTGTTGGTGTGTGTTATACATGTACTACAATGGGTTGATGTGTGTGTTATACATGTACTACAATGGGTTGGTGTGTGTGTTATACATGTACTACAATGGGTTGGTATGTGTTATACATGTACTACAATGGGTTGGTGTGTGTTATACATGTACTACAATTGGTTGGTGTGTGTTATACATGTACTACAATGGGTTGGTGTGTGTGTTATACATGTACTACAATGTGTTGGTGTGTGTGTTATACATGTACTACAATGTGTTGGTGTGTGTTATACATGTACTAAAATGGGTTGGTGTGTGTGTTATACATGTCCTACAATGTGTTGGTGTGTGTGTTATACATGTCCTACAATGGGTTGTTGTGTGTGTTATACATGTCCTACAATGGGTTGGTGTGTGTGTTATACATGTACTACAACAGGTTGGTGTGTGTGTTATACATGTACTACAATAGGTTGGTGTGTGTGTTATACATGTACTACAATGGGTTGGTGTGTGTGTTATACATGTACGACGATGGGTTGATGTGTGTTATACATGTACTACAATGGGTTGGTGTGTGTTATACATGTACTACAATGGGTTGGTGTGTGTTATACATGTACTACAATGGGTTGGTGTGTGTTATACATGTACTACAATGGGTTGGTGTGTGTTATACATGTACTACAATGGGTTGATGTGTGTGTTATACATGTACTACAATGGGTTGGTGTGTGTTATACATGTACTACAATGGGTTGGTGTGTGTTAACATGTACTACAATGGGTTGGTGTGTGTGTTATACATGTACTACAATGGGTTGGTGTGTGTGTTATACATGTACTACAATGTGTTGGTGTGTGTGTTATACATGTCCTACAATGTGTTGGTGTGTGTTATATGTGTGTGTGTTATACATGTACTACAATACATGTATGGGTTGGTGTGTGTTATACATGTACTACAATGGGTTGGTGTGTGTTATACATGTACTACAATGGGTTGATGTGTGTTATACATGTACTACAATGGGTTGGTGTGTGTTATACATGTGTGTGTGTGTGTTATACATGGGTTGGTGTGTGTGTTACAGGTTGGTGTGTGTTATACATGTACTACAATGGGTTGGTGTGTGTGTTATACATGTACTACAATGGGTTGGTGTGTGTTATACATGTACTACAATGGGTTGGTGTGTGTGTTATACATGTACTACAATGGGTTGTGTTATGTGTGTGTGTGTTATACATGTGTGGGTTGGTGTGTGTGTTATACATGTACTACAATGGGTTGGTGTGTGTTATACATGTACTACAATGGGTTGGTGTGTGTGTTATACATGTACTACAATGGGTTGGTGTGTGTTATACATGTCCTACAATGGGTTGGTGTGTGTGTTAACTACATGTTGGTGTGTGTGTTATACATGTACTACAATGGGTTGGTGTGTGTTATACATGTACTACAATGGGTTGTGTGTGTGTTATACATGTACTACAATGGGTTGTTGTGTTGTGTGTTATACATGTACTACAATGGGTTGGTGTGTGTGTTATACATGTACTACAATGGGTTGGTGTGTGTGTTATACATGTACTACAATGGGTTGGTGTGTGTGTTATACATGTACTACAATGTGTTGATGTGTGTGTTATACATGTACTACAATAGGTTGGTGTGTGTGTTATACATGTACTACAATGTGTTGTGTGTGTTATACATGTACTACAATTGGTTGGTGTGTGTGTTATACATGTACTACAATTGGTTGGTGTGTGTTATACATGTACTACAATGGGTTGGTGTGTGTTATGTGTGTTGGTGTGTGTGTTATACATGTACTACAATGGGTTGGTGTGTGTGTTAAACATGTATTACAATGGGTTGGTGTGTGTGTTATACATGTACTACAATGGGTTGGTGTGTGTGTTATACATGTACTACAATTGGTTGGTGTGTGTGTTATACAATTGGTTGGTGTGTGTGTTATACATGTACTACAATGTGGTGTGTGTGTTAAACATGTATTACAATGGGTTGGTGTGTGTGTTATACATGTACTACAATGGGTTGGTGTGTGTGTTATACATGTACTACAATGGGTTGGTGTGTGTGTTATACATGTACTACAATGGGTTGGTGTGTGTGTTATACATGTACTACAATGGGTTGGTGTGTGTGTTATACATGTACTACAATGGGTTGGTGTGTGGTTTATACATGTACTATAATGGGTTGGTGTGTGTTATACATGTACTACAATGTGTTGGTGTGTGTGTTATACATGTACTACAATGGGTTGGTGTGTGTGTTATACATGTACTACAATGGGTTGGTGTGTGTGTTAAACATGTATTACAATGGGTTGGTGTGTGTGTTATACATGTACTACAATGGGTTTGTGTGTGTTATACATGTACTACAATGGGTTGGCATCTGTGTTATACATGTACTACAATGGGTTGGTGTGTGTGTTATACATGTACTATAATGGGTTGGCATCTGTGTTATACATGTACTACAATGGGTTGGTGTGTGTTATACATGTCCTACAATGTGTTGGTGTGTGTTATACATGTACTACAATGGGTTGGCATCTGTGTTATACATGTACTACAATGGGTTGGTGTGTGGTTTATACATGTACTATAATGGGTTGGTGTGTGTTATACATGTACTACAATGTGTTGGTGTGTGTGTTATACATGTACTACAATGGGTTGGTGTGTGTGTTATACATGTACTACAATGGGTTGGTGTGTGTGTTAAACATGTACTACAATGGGTTGGTGTGTGTGTTATACATGTACTACAATGTGTTGGTGTGTGGTTTATACATGTACTATAATGGGTTGGTGTGTGTTATACATGTACTACAATGTGTTGGTGTGTGTGTTATACATGTACTACAATGGGTTGTTGTGTGTGTTATACATGTACTACAATGGGTTGGTGTGTGTTATACATGTACTACAATGGGTTGGTGTGTGTTATACATGTACTACAATGGGTTGGTGTGTGTTATACATGTACTACAATGGGTTGATGTGTGTGTTATACATGTACTACAATGGGTTGGTGTGTGTGTTATACATGTACTACAATGGGTTGGTGTGTGTGTTATACATGTACTACAATGGGTTGGTGTGTGTGTTATACATGTACTACAATGGGTTGGTGTGTGTGTTATACATGTACTACAATGGGTTGGTGTGTGTGTTATACATGTACTACAATGGGTTGGTGTGTGTGTTATACATGTACTACAATGGGTTGGTGTGTGTTATACATGTCCTACAATGTGTTGGTGTGTGTGTTATACATGTACTACAATGGGTTGGTGTGTGTGTTATACATGTACTACAATGGGTTGGTGTGTGTTATACATGTACTACAATGGGTTGATGTGTGTGTTATACATGTACTACAATGGGTTGGTGTGTGTTATACATGTACTACAATGGGTTGATGTGTGTGTTATACATGTACTACAATGGGTTGGTGTGTGTTATACATGTATTACAATGGGTTGGTGTGTGTTATACATGTCCTACAATGTGTTGGTGTGTGTGTTATACATGTACTACAATGGGTTGGTGTGTGTTATACATGTACTACAATGGGTTGGTGTGTGTGTTATACATGTACTACAATGGGTTGGTGTGTGTGTTATACATGTACTACAATGGGTTGGTGTGTGTTGATGTGTGTGTTATACATGTACTACAATGGGTTGATGTGTGTGTTATACATGTACTACAATGGGTTGGTGTGTGTTATACATGTACTACAATGGGTTGGTGTGTGTGTTATACATGTACTACAATGGGTTGGTGTGTGTGTTATACATGTATTACAATGGGTTGGTGTGTGTTATACATGTGCTGTACTACAATGTGTTGTGTGTGTTATACATGTACTACAATGGGTTGGTGTGTGTTATACATGTACTACAATGGGTTGGTGTGTGTGTTATACATGTACTACAATGGGTTGGTGTGTGTGTTATACATGTACTACAATGGGTTGGTGTGTGTGTTATACATGTACAATGGGTTGGTGTGTGTTATACATGTATGGTTGGTGTGTGTGTTATGTGTGTGTGTGTTATACATGTACTACAATGGGTTGGTGTGTGTGTTATACATGTACTACAATGGGTTGGTGTGTGTGTTATACATGTACTACAATGGGTTGATGTGTGTGTTATACATGTACTACAATGGGTTGGTGTGTGTGTTATACATGTACTACAATGGGTTGGTGTGTGTGTTATACATGTACTACAATGGGTTGATGTGTGTGTTATACATGTACTACAATGGGTTGGTGTGTGTTATACATGTACTACAATGGGTTGGTGTGTGTTATACATGTACTACAATGGGTTGGTGTGTGTGTTATACATGTACTACAATGGGATGATGTGTGTGTTGTACATGTACTACAATGGGTTGGTGTGTGTGTTATACATGTACTACAATGGGTCGGTGTCCATTTTAATCCAGAAATCAATAAAGAGGCCAAATGTGTGTGCCTTACCCAAAAGCCTGTTTGAAGATTGTATGTTATTATATATCTATAATTAGACCTTGGAATAGATAAAATACATCAGTGTTCTTAAAACTTTCTCCAGACTAAACACTGAAAGCATGCAAAGCCGTATATGGAACTTCCATTCCCAAACTAGTGTATTTCCATGGCCAATCCGTTGGTACTGAGGCTGTAGGGGTTAGCCAAAAAGAGGAAATTTGTTTCTGATTCAATTGGTCTGAAATCGGTTGTGTAAGTAGATTGTGATAGATGCAATGAAATAATTCTTATAGAGGGGTTAATACATCTTTAGAGAAGGAACAGAATCCACTGAGGTAATTACCACATCTTGCATAAAAAAACTCCTTTCTCCGAGTTCTAATACCACATTTCATCAAATAAATGGGCACCTGCTTGTAACAATTCCTATCCCTTAAAAACAGCAAATTAGAAAGTGGCTGATTTTCGTCAGTAGTAAGCAAATGCAGGCTTATTTATGTAAGAAACTACAGACTTGTTTTTGAGGTCGCCTCGTACTCCAGTTTTTTAAGGATATATCTCACTTGTAACACAACCATCACACAGTTTCTAGCAGCACACACAACACATTGCAAATCCATTCAAATCATTACAAATGCCACAATGTATATTTTGACAAGGAAATAAGACGCAAATAGATTCCATCGATTCACCCTTTTGCTACCAGGGTGAAAATCAATGATCTAAAGTTCATCCTGAAAATTCTTAATTTTTGTTTATTGATTAGGGGAAATGTAACACAGGGCAAAAACGAAGAGCTTTTGTAAGAGAAAAAAAACTCAGTGAATATTCCCTGGTACTGTATTAGAAATACCAAACAGATCTGAATCTTAGAATATAGCAAAGCCTTTTAACTTTTAAAGGAAAGCTATGTCACAATTTTCTTTGTCAATTTGTCTTGTTAAGGTCCTTGGCAGACCTTATTTATTGAACATCTATTTCAAACATGATGATCCCTGAAATGTTATCTCTAAGTAAGCCTTTTCAAGGATCTCTTTCTTCAGTAAATAATATTGACATTTTCTTGGTTAAACTTTAAGTATTGCAATGCCTTGCAATGGTCCCTTTTTGCTAAACCTTAAGATGGTCAGTTTATTGCTAAACTTACAGATGGTCAAGTAATTGCTAGAAATAAAACATTCCATTATTTCTAAACCTTCAGAAGGTCCAGTTTATCGCTATACCTTAAGAATATCCCCTTTATTGCTAAACTTTCAGAAGGCCCCTTTATTGCTATACATTCAGAAAGTCCCTTTATTTCCAAATCTTCAGAAGGTCCAGTTTATTGCTAAACCTTCAGAAGGTCCCCTCTATTGCTATACATTCAGAAAGTCCCTTTATTTCCAAATCTTCAGAAGGTCCAGTTTATTGCTAAACCTTCAGAAGGCCCCCTTTATTGCTAAACCTTCAGAAGGTCCACTTTATTGCTAAACCTTCAGAAGGTCCACTTTATTGCTAAACCTTCAGAAGGTCCACTTTATTGCTAAACCTTCAGAAGGCCCCCTTTATTACTAAACCTTCAGAAGGTCCAGTTTATTGCTAAACCTTCAGAAGGTCCCCTTTATTGCTAAACTTTCAGAAGGCCCCCTTTATTGCTATACATTCAGAAAGTCCCTTTATTTCCAAATCTTCAGAAGGTCCAGTTTATTGCTAAACCTTCAGAAGGTCCCCTCTATTGCTATACATTCAGAAAGTCCCTTTATTTCCAAATCTTCAGAAGGCCCCCTTTATTGCTAAACCTTCAGAAGGCCCCCTTTATTACTAAACCTTCTGAAGGTCCACTTTATTACTAAACCTTCAGAAGGTCCACTTTATTGCTAAACCTTCAGAAGGCCCCCTTTATTGCTAAACCTTCAGAAGGCCCCCTTTATTGCTAAACCTTCAGAAGGTCCACTTTATTGCTAAACCTTCAGAAGGTCCACTTTATTGATAAACCTTCAGAAGGCCCCCTTTATTGCTAAACCTTCAGAAGGCCCCCTTTATTACTAAACCTTCAGAAGGTCCACTTTATTGCTAAACCTTCAGAAGGTCCACTTTATTGCTAAACCTTCAGAAGGCCCTCTTTATTGCTAAACCTTCAGAAGGCCCCCTTTATTGCTAAACCTTCAGAAGGCCCCCTTTATTACTAAACCTTCAGAAGGTCCACTTTATTGCTAAACCTTCAGAAGGTCCACTTTATTGCTAAACATTTCAGAAGGTCCCTTTATTGATAAACCTTCAGAAGGCCCCCTTTATTGCTAAACCTTCAGAAGGTCCCTTTATTGCTAAACATTTCAGAAGGTCCCTTTATTGATAAACCTTCAGAAGGCCCCCTTTATTGCTAAACCTTCAGAAGGTCCCTTTATTGCTAAACCTTCAGAAGGTCCCTTTATTGCTAAATCTTAGGAAGGTTTCTTCTATTTTTTAAAATCTTATTCAGTTCTGTATAATATACTAACCATGCTCTGTACCATTGCAGAAAAAACTTGCTCGTCTTTACTGGTCTTGTTGAATGGTATAGAGGAGGCAGATAGAGTCAGAGCGTAAGCCACACTGATCATCTGTAGAGCATCTGTAAACACAAACCCACAAGCTGAGTTTAACGCTACCTTTACCTTGACCAATGAAATCTATTCAAGGTGTATAACTTGGTGGTATTTTGTAAATTCAATCCATGTAGAGGTTCTTGAAATATATTTTACACTATCTACATGCTTTACATAAACACATCTAGAAACAGTGAAGTGATAACTATAAAACACCATATTACTATATGACAGCATGGTTGATAAATAACTATCAACATAAAATTAATATCAACACAGTGAATACAGCTGATTATCTTTACTGTCTGAAAATTATATATTGTCAGCAAAGCCAAAGGGGAGATAACTAGGGATTGAAATATTCACTACAATCATGACCTTATACTTAGCACTGGGTCAATGATGACTTACCTTCTTTGTTCATATGATCTTTTCCTGCTGCAAACAGATGAAAATAATACTTGAGCTGCACAGCCTCATCAAACATTTTGATGATTTCTTTCCCTGACTTCACAAACTGCTCCTTGGTGATGCGTTCCCTTGAGTGGTTGCCATGGTTTTGTGTCATTTGTAGATACAGCAGCTTCCCAAACTTATCCAAGGGACCATGAAAGGCATTCTAAAACAACATAAAAAAAGTACATATACATCAGGTAACAATGTCTTTAATTAGGAATCATCTGACAATAATTCTGAGGTCTCTAAAATTTTAATTATTTAAATATAACCAAATATTTTCAAAATATTACAAAGTTCTCAAGGATCATATCCTAAATCTTCAATACATATTTTGCGTGAATTCATAAATAAAGTTATCTAACAACCATTGAATTAACTTAATGGAGCATTCACTCTTTAACATGTCTAGCCACATCAAATACCTTAGTGGGGGAGGTGTTCATTTTTGTGTTAAAACTGTGTGGCCAGTAGCTGCTGTATAGATAATATGGAATTACAAAAAATACCAATCACATTCAGTCATTCACAAGTTCATCTTTTGACAACTGTTTGTTTTAAAAGGTTTCTAAATCACAAAAGATTGTGGATAAATCTAAATAATTTTAAAAATGATGGAACATATCAAGAAATATGGCTTTAAAGCAAAATATTCAAATTGTTCAATACTGAAGTCAAGAATAACTTCATTTACATAAGGAAGTGTAAAAACGTTATTAAAAGGTTAATGTAAAAATGTCTTGATGTTACCAAATTATATGCTGAACACGGCCATATCCTGTTCAACATAAATACTGATGATCATATATTTACACTAAATAAAGGTACGCTGGACATTCTTTGAATTCGGGAGTGTTGTAGGACTAAATTATAAAAGGATAAAATGATGTCATGATACATGACTGTACTTCACTCCAGATCGTAATATGGTTTCTTTTAAGTGTCGAAAGTGTTTAAATTTACCAACTGCAATATCTAGTATAAATCTGTACCTCAACATTTTTAAATAGCACAATATTGTATATATAGACACATTATCCTAATGTAATTCTATACAATATTGTGCCATTTAAAAATGTTGAGGTACAGATTTATAGTAAATATTGCAGTTGGTAAATTTAATATATTAATATACTTAATATATGTGTATGTGTATATATATTTATTTTTCATGTGGGAAGAAATTATTATTGTGCCAAAACAATGGAAAATATAGTTACTTAATGAAATAAGTTATTGTCTGATATGAATCACTACATTCATGTTGACACAACCATGAAGTCTGAGCCAACATACATATCATAGATATATATTGAACCATGTCCAACGTCACTTAAACATAAACATTGCAGATTTCTTGAAAACTTAAAACAAAATTTGATTGTCAGTAGAAATATTATTCATTTAGAACAATGGAGTCATTTAGTGCAATCTAACGCACTTTTTCAGTGTTTAAGGTGACCAGTGTGACAGTTTTGTAGGTGACCAGTGTGAGTGTTTTGTAGGTGACCAGTGTGACTGTCTTGTAGGTGACCAGTGTGAGTGTTTTGTAGGTGACCAGTGTCACTCTTTCATAGGTGACCAGTGTAACTGTTTTGTAGGTGACCAGTGTGACTGTTTTGTAGGTGACCAGTGTGACTGTTTTGTAGGTGACCAGTGTGACTGTTTTGTAGGTGACCAGTGTGACTGTTTTGTAGGTGACCAGTGTGACTGTTTTGTAGGTGACCAGTGTGACTGTCTTGTAGTTGACCAGTGTGACTGTCTTGTAGGTGACCAGTGTGACTGTCTTGTAGTTGACCAGTGTGACTGTCTTGTAGGTGACCAGGTTGACTGTTTTGCAGGTGACCAGTGTGACAGTTTTGTAGTTGACCAGTAGGACTGTCTTGTAGTTGACCAGTGTGACTGTCTTGTAGTTGACCAGTGTGACTGTTTTGTAGGTGACCAGTGTGAGTTTTTGTAGGTGACCAGTCTGACTGTAAAGTTGGTGACCAGTGTGTTTTGTAGTTGACCAATGTGACTGTTTTGTAGGTGACTAGTGTGACTGTTTAGTAGGTGACCAATGTGACTGTTTAGTAGGTAACCAGTGTGACTGTTTTGTAGGTGACCAGTGTGACTGTTTAGTAGGTGACCAATGTGACTGTTTTTTAGGTGACCAGTGTGACTGTATAGTAGGTGACCAATGTGACTGTTTAGTAGGTGACCAGTGTGACTGTTTTGTAGGTGACCAGTGTGACTGTTTTGTAGGTGACTAGTGTGACTGTTTGTAGGTGAACAGTGTGACTGTTTCATAGTTGACTAGTGTGACTGTTTCATAGTTGACAAGTGTGAATGTTTTGTAGGTGACCAGTGTGACTGTTTCATAGTTGACCAGTGTGACTGTTTTGTAGGTGAACAGTGTGACTGTTTTGTAGTTGACCAATGTGACTGTTTTTTAGGTGACCAGTATGACTGTAAAGTTGGTGACCAGTGTGATGGTTTTGTAGGTGACTAGTGTGACTGTAAAGTTGGTGACTAGGTTTACAGGTTACAAGGCAAGTGTGATTGTTTCAGAAACAACAAGATTTACCTCAAATGTTGTTCTGCTAAGTTCTCCTGGGTGACTGTGGTCTTCATCTGCAGTCAGTTCCAACTTCTGGAAAACCATATAAAAATATGCTGTAAATTGATCATCTTCATTACCTGGGTACCATAACTTGTAGACTTTCATAGAAAAATACCTGTAGATGAAGGGTGACAATGTTCAGCAATCCACTTTGCGAATGAGTGTCATCAAAACATGATGCAGGTCAAAAACTAAAGGTCATTGTATAACTCCACCAGCACTTTGTCATCAATCAGTGATGTCTCAGAGACTCAAGGTCATTGTATAACTCAACTCTGTCAGAGACTCAATGTCACTGTATAACACTACTCTGTCAGAGACTCAATGTCACTGTATAACACTACTCTGTCAGAGACTCAATGTCACTGTATAACACTACTCTGTCACACTTTATAACTCAACACTGTCAGAGACTCAATGTCATTGTATAACACTACTCTGTCAGAGACTCAATGTCACTGTATAACACTACTCTGTCAGAGACTCAATGTCACTGTATAACACTACTCTGTCAGAGGCTCAAGGTCACTTTATAACTCAACACTGTCAGAGACTCAATGTCATTGTATAACACTACTCTGTCAGAGACTCAATGTCATTGTATAACTCAACTCTGTCAGAGACTCAATGTCATTGTATAACTCAACTCTGTCAGAGACTTAATGTCACTTTATAACTCAACTCTGTCAGAGACTCAGTGTCATTTTATAACTCTGCTTTGTCAGAGACTCAATGTCATTGTATAACTCAACTCTGTCAGAGACTTAATGTCACTTTATAACTCAACTCTGTCAGAGACTCAGTGTCATTTTATAACTCTGCTGTCAGAGACTCAGTGTCATTTTATAACACTGCTGTCAGAGACTTAATGTCACTTTATAACTCAACTCTGTCAGAGACTCAGTGTCATTTTATAACTCTGCTTTGTCAGAAACTCAGTGTCATTTTATAACTCTGCTGTCAGAAACTTAATGTTATTGTATAACTCTGTCAGAGACTCAATGTTCTTGTATAACTCTACCTAGACTTAGTAATGTTTAAAGGAATCCATCTTCACTTTCAATTATGTTGATACTGGTGACATTTGATGCCAAATACTTGCGATCACTTCATGAACATGATTCATCTAAATCCTAATGGCTGCATGAAAGATGGGTAAAATGGACCACATCGCAAGGTTTTATGTACATGTATGTATGTGTATGTACATATGTGGTATATTGTAATATATCCTACATTGTACACATTTGATTACCTAAATAAATATTTGTTTTCTTAAACAAATAAATCTGGTCTGAACTATTATTGAAATAATACAATGTGCTACACAATATTGAGGGACATTAAGGTTTCGTGGTTGTATGATTATTTCACTCCAGTGGTCTTGTCTGCATTACTAATGTCATTTCATGACTAGTGTGTATCACACTTCAAACAAAAGATGATAGGATTTATTCAGGTGATGTTATTTTTAGTAATATTGGCCTAAATAATAACAGTAAACTTGATGAAATTACAGAATCTTTTGAAAGATACAGGGAAAATGCTTGAAACTAAAATGTTAAGAGTTATTTATCGATATCAAAGACAGGATTTGCTCTATGTAAAAAGAGAACGACAAAAAAGTGGAGGAGTCAATTTAAGTTTTGAGAGACTAGGAGTCTTTTGAATAACCTTGAGACAAATTAAACTAAGAAAACTAAAATATATCTAGTAAATAATTACGTAGTGATAATATCATAGATATCAATTTCATCTACAAAACACAAAGACCAATAACCATAAAAAATTGTCTGCAGTCAGAACAAAACTTTGATTATAACAAAGAACCTGAAATACATTCAGCTCAAATCAATTTACCCCGGTACCTAATTTTTCAATTTCAAAGCTTTGAAAGAAGTTGAAAATTCAGATGACTGTGAAAACGTTGACCTCTCTTAGTACTCAAACAACATTGTGTAAATGTGTGCTGAACCCACAGGAAATAACAAGGTGAGAAATGTTTTTCTAACAGCAAGGGTGAAAGATTAATGATGCAGACAACAAACCAGGTCCTCTGGACCAGTAAAAACCTGAATCAGGTTTAGGCCAAACCATTAATCACTCTGGGATAAATTCAATTTTAAAAGAAATCCATAAAAAACATTTAAATGATACAAATATCCGTCCACCGTGATCCTTCACCTCATTCAAACAGGAGTTCAACAGGATTTAGTTTATGTGTGATTTTACATCTGTGATCTTTTTATTGGACTTAACAGAAATAAAGAGTCCGGACTTATTAATGTTTTATACTTTCGTTCATCTCTTCAACTTACCATTGTAAATCTGGTGAGAAGACTGGAGCCTTATTGTTAGTGTTAACTGCTGATGGACAGGACTGGTGTTAGTCTGGCAAGGGACTAGAGCCCCGTCTTATTAATGTAACTACTTATAGACAGGACTGGTGTTAGTCTGGCAGGGGACTAGAGCCCCGTCTTATTAATGTAACTACTTATAAACAGGACTGGTGTTAGTCTGGCAGGGGACTAAAGCCCTGTCTTATTAACGTAACTACTTATAGACAGGACTGGTGTTAGTCTTGTTGGGGACAGGAGCCCTGTCTTATTAATGTAACTGCTGACGGACAGGACTGGTGTTAGTCTGGCAGGGGACTAGAGCCCTGTCTTATTAATGTAACTACTGATGGACAGGACTGGTGTTAGTCTGGCAGGGGGACAAGAGCCATATCTTATTAATGTAACTACTTATAGACAGGACTGGGGAGGGGAGAGGGAGGGTGGGGAACTAGAGCCTTGTCTTACTTATTAATGTTTACTATTAGTGAGCAAGATTGGCGTAAGTATGGTGGATACTCATGGTAAGCAGGACCGTTGTACTAGTAACCTAGTAAGGGGACTTCAGCCTGGTCTTATATTTACGACAAAACATACTTCATCATGTTTAAATACATCTGAAGAAAAGCAGTGTACCATTCCTTGAGCTTTTACAGGTAGAAGATGGTTGACAGAATTTAATAACCTTGATACATTGACACAGTTGTAACTATATCTTATGATCACCTAACTCCAGCTAGTTCATTACCTGATTACGTACAATCTGTTTAAGAAGTGTTACTTCATTCTAATTTATCTGACCAGCACTCATATCTTCTGCAGCATCTTATTCTATTATCTATCCTGTCACAATCTCTGTAACTGTGTACTCATTGGTTACCTAACCTGACCAATCATACACTCTGTAACTGTGCATTCACCTGGTCAACTGACAATAACAATTTTTGTCACAATGTACACAGTGCATTCCATCATTGACCAATCACAATGTCTGTATCCCAATATAATCTATACACCTGACCAATTAAAAACTCTGTTATGATTAGTTTATCCCATTATCTAATTAATCACAAACTCTTATGATTTATCCCATCAACTAACCAATCACAAACTCTTTAATAATTCATCACAACACCAGACCAATCACAAACTATGTTATTGTGTATCCGACATCTCTATGTCTGCTGATTTCTTGTTATCTGCTTTTATTATGATGATTAATCCTGATTTAAAGAAAATCAATAAGATTCAATTTCTGTGGGACTGCAGGAATACCTAGTAACTGTATATTCATTCTCCAACAAACCTGGTAAGCATTACTGATTCAAGTAACAATGACAAAATCTCAAAATAATCGAGACACATCCATTTCATCCAGACAATTTCCCATTCCCTAAATGAAATGACAAAATTTCCTTTTCCAGTTTCCTTCTACAAGAATATGAGTTATGAAATATTAATGAACAATGATTTAGACATACAATATGTACCTATGCACTTCAGGAAAATCTCCAAGTTTCAGGTAATTGAAGGACAAGTATAGACTACAGAGTACCTTGTTTGACCAGCTTCAAGGGTTATGATAGTACTCATAAAAAATGAGGGGAAGAGGTACTTAGTAATGAAGGAACGTGTAAGAGGAAGGGATATCACATCAGAGAGACAATAATTATGTAAAAAGCTGTTTCAAAAGGGGAGCTGGAGGAAGGAAGTCTGTAAAGAATGACAAAGACAAAAGTTTGACACAATGTTTTGTAAGATGTGGATACTATCTAGTCAGAACAAAAGACAGCTGGTGCCTTGAATTAAGGGGTGTAATTAGTCCCTTGGTAGACTATTTGAGAATGGGATGAACTAGTACATGCATTGAGAACTTTCTTAAAAATGCTGAGACATGTGTCTGATAAGGGGATTGATGTGCCTCAAGTATTATTTGAGACATGATTCTCTTAACTATGCAAAGGAAAGTTGTACCGTGATGAAACAGTAGACAGGTGTACATGTCTTATAAAAGATGAAGGTACTTGATTAGAACAAATAAGACAGGTGTCTTGTAAAGGTGAAGGAACATAGTTAGAACAGGAAAGACAGACCTACTTTGAACTACACAGTCTTACAAGAAAGGAGATATCTCGTTACAGAACAGCATAAACGAGAATGATTTTTTTCTCCAAAAACTGGTAAACGTATCTTTAACTGTAAAGAGTAGCACAAATACACATCTTGTAACAGAATATATCAGGAAGTTGTCAGCTTTGTCAAAACAGAAGGGACACTATAATGTATAATAAGCTAAAATATAAATTAATCATGATGGAAATGAACACATTACAAGCAATTCATGTCTTTTTACTGACATGCAGTAAAAAAAACTAGGATAGGTTGGTAGGAAGAAAAGACCTTTGTATTTTTTAGAAAGATACATAAATTCATACAGACATATAAATATACAGAGTGTCTCTTATAAAAGGAGTCATGTATAGTTAAATCAACATTCAAATATTGAGTAAATAGGGAATTATTTTCTTCAGCATCTGTGTTTTTCTATTTCAGGTAAAACTTTACCAGTAATATTTACCTTTCTTTTGCATTGTCACAAATAAAAGCATAATAAATTAATAATTATTAGTAAAATTGAAAGGAAAAAATTATCAAACTCTTACAGCGTTACTTGAGTATAAATATCAACAGTGCATTACAAAGTTGATATTATATCAAAAGAGTCCAGTCTGATAAGTATTTAAGGACTCTACATCAAGTATTCGAAACATATGGTTAATATAAGTGGAAATTGAGAAGTTAACTATTAAATTCCCAAATAATACACATGACAATTAAAAAACTCTGTTTAAATGTCAAAACCATTTATACACATGTGTAAGAAATCCCCGTCATTGTAAATAATGCAGTGTACATGTACATTGTCTTTAACAGTCCTGTGTGGTTATCAGTGTTTTGTTTACAAGCTACAGTATCGTTGCTGTGATATCAATATTATTTATAAAACGACGCATCATAATATCTTACCTGAAACAATTTCATCAAACATGCCGAATTCCTTTTTGAGTGTGAATAGTTTAAGGATTGGGATGAAGTGTCAGATCCACTTTCGTTACCATGATGAGATCGAGTGTGCCCTTGTCCCATTCTGATTAAATCGAAATAATCCAAAATATGAAAGTTTGTCACTGTCAGAAAATTGAGAATGATGTTCTTCTAACAGACCTCATGTCATACAAGCAGAAAATTATACGACACACGACACATGGGACCGTCCGCACAAATGGTCACAGTTCCGCTTTGCTTCTCATTTCACAGGTGACACATGCACTCAGAGGCCCTCAGGTAAATTTAACCGGAAGTAATAAAACTTGTGTATCGTGTTTACTTCCCTTGAATTCTATTCCCACAATTCATTGGTAATACTACTTTCACATATTCATTCGCGAAGGGACAAAACATGTAAACCGACACATGGTAAATATATTTAGATACTTAGTTCAAAATCACTTCGAAATATAACGTGATATATTTCAACAACCATATCATAGACATGCCAGATCGATTCAGCGTTGTGAAATGATGTTAAATATGCACTATTTTTTCTTTGAGATGCATCATTAATAGATGTACTTCGGTCCTACTGAAAAATAAGGAATGCCATCTTTGTTTGCGAGTTAACCGTTTGATATTTCCCTAATACCCCCACCATGCCTCGTTGCGAGCTATCAACACGCATAATACCAGCAACTTGTGCCTGGACACTCCTTCTGGGGGCATCGGGACTTTTCTTTGCATTTATGTAAGTATTCTTCTTATACTGTTAATGTTTACCGAATAACACACCCCCCCTCTCTCATTACTTCACTCCCATGCTCATTTGTTTTGATCGTACAAATTGGTATCTGATGTACGATGTCTGACAATTCAATAATGTATAACCATTCCTAAATTCCATGTAACACAAATTATCTGGATTATGAAGGTGTAGTGGAAAATGTAGCTGTCGATCGGTGCTGGTACCCCATCAACATCAATGTCACGTGTTGATCTGTCACTTGTCATATAAAACAAAATAGTTTCTTGTATGCCAGACTGTATGGAAGAGTGTTATTACTTATGAAATCACTAAAGTTATATTTTTCAATTGTTTTCATGATTTCGTTGTTTTCATTACTTAAACAGCCTTGTCTGAATTTGCTGTTTGTGTACTGAAGTATCCTTAACTTTTTTCCATTACTAATTACAACTGCAATTACTTATCAATGTTAATCTAATGAAATTAGCGGAACTGTCTTGTTATTCCAGTGAAAGATTATTTAAGGAAACTGTACCAACACCAGTCAACGGCCAAGCTCCCATTCTCTCCATTGTACGCATTTCAAAATAGCTCACAGAAAACAAAAAAGAAATACTTATGTTGAAAATTTCTGAAAAAGGAGTACATTTCCTGCAATAGCTGTCTTTCGAGTGAACCATTTTTTCAAGTAAAAGTGATTGGCTTCAACCTTTTTTGTTAGCTCTACCTACTTCTGGTCTATGATAAATACAAGTTAGCTATTTATTTTGTTTGAACAACTGAAAACAATTTTTACATATTTAAAGCATGTCATATGGCCATAGCTCAGATGAACCAACAGTCTTCACTTGAGGAACCTCAGGTGATGGACTATCAAGAGACACTATCAGATGTTCTTTCTTTTTTTCAAATCTAAACATGATATAAAGGATTTGAAATAAAAGAAACTTGCGTTTCAATGTTTGATGGCATCTTTCCCTTTTTATTTCCATGTTCACACCATCTATTCAAAGTAGAATAATACATTGAAATTTTAAATTCCTGTGGAAAGAATAGGTACTTGTCAAGAATACTGTAGGTTTGCATCAAGTATTGTTGTAATTATTACTTTAATTTAACCAAACATCAAACGATTGTTGTTGGTGATAAAAGTACATGTTTTCCAGACATTAAGATTTATTTCATGTCTGTCAGGCATTGATATAACACCAAAATTCCTGCCTTTTATAGGGTGCTGACAGTATATGTATCTTCCAAAAAGAGGAACCATCAGCTTTTTTAGACAAAAACTGAATTTCTCAGGAAACTCCTTTTTGCTATCTTTTCCACTGTAGTCGATGCAAATGACTGTCTCACTCTGGAATTTGCTTTTGAGCTATATCATATCTTCAACAATTGAGTGACCGAATTAGATATTACGGAGGGACTGCTCTGCCAGTGAGTTAGGTTGATGGTTAAATGGACCTTTGCTCAATTCAAACATTTTAAATACCGGTGAAAACCATTTCCAGACATGTAGGATTTCAAGAACAATTCTTATAGGAGAGGACTCTGTTAGGGTAGGTGTTGCTACCTGGCTATTGATGGAGTGAGAGCATTGTTTATATTTTTATTTATTTAATAGTTTTAACATCCACTGTTATGGCCTTTCAGCAGACAAAAACAAAAGATAGGAATATAAGAAGGTCAGCAGACAAAAAAAATAAGTAGGAAGGGAAAATGAGAATCAATGGGAAAGAGATGGCATTTAGCTGTCAGTCACTGATATACAAGGTAGGAGGAATGGCTATTGATGGGTTGGTAGCATAAGAGCTGTCAGTGATGAAAAGGGCTATTGATGGATGATTAGCATTGTACCAGTCAGTCAGAGATAAACTGGATAGTAGTTTGATCTAACTGGCCATTGATTGGTTCTTAATCATAACCGTATAGCTAACTGGATAAGTTCAGTACAAAGTAGAAGGATGGCTATTGATGGGTAGGTAGCATTGTACCTGTCTGTCAGTGATATTCAAAGAAGGAGGTGTGGCTATTGATGGGTGGGTAGCATTGTACATGTCAGTCAGTGATATACAGGGTCGGGTGTGTGGCTATTTATGGGTTGGATTGTACCTTTCAGTCAGTGATATTCAAAGGAGGAGGTATAGCTATTGATGGGTTAGATTGTACCTGTCAGTCGGTGATATACACAGAAGGGGTGTGGCTATTGATTGGGTAGTTTGTACCTGTCAGTCAGTGATATACAGGGTAGGAGGTGTGGCTATTGATTGGTGGGTAGCATTGGGTACCTGTCAGTCAGTGATATACAGGGTAGGAGGTGTGGCTATTGATAGTGAGGTAGCATTGTACCTGTCTGTCATTGATATTCAAAGAAGGAGGTGTGGCATTTGATCGGTGGGTAGCATTGGGTACCTGTCTGTCAGTGATATACAGGGTCAGGGGTGTGGCTATTGATGGGTGGGTAGCATTGTACCTGTCTGTCATTGTTATGCAGGGAAGGCAGGGCTCTCGATCTGCCAGATTTGGGGCCGATATTTTGCCCCATTCCCAATGCAAAATCGTATCTTTTTTCCCCAATTCTAAGGGCCCCGGGCCCCAGTCCCAAAATGGGGTGTGAGAGCCCTGGAAGGTGTGGAATACTGTCTATTGATGGGCTGGTAGCAGTTTTAGCTTGTTGACAGTACTGTGTCGATTGAGAGTGGTAGCAAAAATAATAACATTTATACTAATTGGCATATGCATGGTCACCTGTGAATGTTGGTACCAGCATGTTTGACAGGTTTTCTATCCACTATCAAGGCCTTTCAGCCAATGATTACCGGCATGAAAGTGGAGACACATCATACCTGAAACATCTCCCTTGCCTTCTATAACCATACCCAATATGCAAGGAAGAATTGCTGCATTGCAAATGTTGAAATTGACCTTCATTTCATGCTTCAGTCAATTATCAGCTTAAAATTCCAAATGTGATCAATATTAACTGAATGAAATGAAGACGAAACAGTGCACCTTGAAATATCAAGAATCAACATTATCTTGATTCTGGAGTCATATTGGTAATCTAGTTTGGCTTGATTTTGAAAAAAAATGTGGGGATGTATACATGTCAAGTATCGCTGAGGAACCATTTTGGGTTTAGAGACAACTGTAAGATAACTTGTGAAAATCTTAATAGATCAACTGTTTACAGTAGAGGAAGTATGAAAAACATTATACTTACTCTTAAGCAAACATGAAATGCTAACGCGGGTTTGGAGTTAAGATGTACATTGTTATTCACATAAGTGATTTACTACTGAACATTCTTCCAAAAGTAGAAATTTTCTAGCGATTTTCTGTGAAAAATTAAACTGATATGCTGTGCAATTTTATTTGTTTCAGATGTCCATACCTGTTACATCAATTCTCACTAGCGATTCCGATCTACCAAGGTATTCTGTGTTTATTTGTCATTGCCAACTTTGGGTTAGCCACATTTATGGATCCAGGGATTTACCCTAGTGGTGAGTTATTTTCGTATCTCAGGCTCACACTCAACAGAAGAAGCTCACAGTAGAAATCTGTTGCTTGAGAAATCAATTTTTGGGCTAATATATTGGTTAAGAAACAGAGTTTATCATACAACTGGCATGTTGTGTCATAGCTTATCGCTGATACTTATCTGATCAATATCAAAGACACCTGATGTGCAATAACATTTTTGTGACATCATAATTAAGACTTTATGACGTCACATGATTGTCTCCGTAGTAAAATACAGACTGAATAAGTCAAAATTAGCTTGTCTTCAGGGGAAATTTATTCCAGAGGTTTCGCTTATTTTTGAATGACATTATTAATTTATAGATAGAATCAATGTTATATACTGATCTATTATAAATTTATTGCACTCATTAATAATTGGCTGTATCACTTGTGGTATCTTTATCAGAAAAGTTATTGGACTTGTTAAAATAATCAATATTGCATCTACGTTAAAGTAAGATCCTCTTTTTTTCCAAGTCAAGTCAGACATAGTTGATGTAATGGATTTCAGCTGGTTGTGGAATAACCCAATACCAGTTCAGAGTCTAGATCTGTCCATGAGATTGTATGGTTTTGTAACTGTGAAATAAGAACTATCGTTGCTTTATGTTACTTGCACATTAGTGTGTATTCAAAAAAAATTCAGTCCTCTTGATTTTGATGCATGATTAATGAAGATGGTGTTCTTTGTTTTTGTTTGTTTTTGTTTTTCATGGTGTTGTCCTCATATTCAATTTTAAGTGAAGACTTCTGGTATCTTTGACAAATGAACTATTCCTCTTGGTGTTTACTGAGAAAAACTTTTTCTGCTGTTGTTCACTGATAATTGGTTCTCATTGATAAGTGGAAACTATTTCTCTTGGTTCTCATTGATAAGTAGAAACTATTTCTCTTGGTTCTCATTGATACGTGGAAACTATTTCTCTTGGTTCTCATTGATAAGTGGAAACTATTTCTGTTGGTTCTCATTGATAAGTGGAAACTATTTCTGTTGGTTCTCATTGATAAGTGGAAACTATTTCTGTTGGTTCTCATTGATAAGTGGAAACTATTTCTCTTGGTTCTCATTGATAAGTGGAAACTATTTCTCTTGGTTCTCATTGATAAATGGAAACTATTTCTCTTGGTTCTCATTGATAAATGGAAACTATTTCTCTTGGTTCTCATTGATAAGTGGAAACTATTTCTCTTGGTTCTCATTGATAAATGGAAACTATTTCTGTTGGTTCTCATTGATAAATGGAAACTATTTCTCTTGGTTCTCATTGATAAATGGAAACTATTTCTCTTGGTTCTCATTGATAAGTGGAAACTATTTCTCTTGGTTCTCATTGATAAATGGAAACTATTTCTGTTGGTTCTCATTGATAAATGGAAACTATTTCTGTTGGTTCTCATTGATAAATGGAAACTATTTCTGTTGGTTCTCATTGATAAATGGAAACTATTTCTCTTGGTTCTCATTGATAAATGGAAACTATTTCTGTTGGTTCTCATTGATAAATGGAAACTATTTCTGTTGGTTCTCATTGATCAGTGGAAACTATTTCTCTTGGTTCTCATTGATAAATTAATTACATGTACAGTCTGTGTAGATCTTTTGAAAATTAAGTTAGGATGATGTTGAATTAAAACTAATCAGACTTGCTGCACAAGGGCGGAACAAAGAGAGGATTTACACATGTTACAGCGATGTAAGCCTAAACATTGATGGACATTGGAAGTGCTAATCAGACCTGTCAAGTCCTGTAAGATTCTAGACTGCTGGTATAGATGTACACTTGATCCAATTACCTTTTTCTTAAGAGTGCCAGAGCCGGAGGCTATGTCGGGCAATGTTGGGAGCAGTGATAATTGCTATCGTCACTAAAGACCAATAAAATGGCTCTCATAAGCCTCGTTAGAATCTGTCCTAAGCCTGTCACATTCATCAGTGTATGTTACTTTAACTTAAATGATCATGGCAGCAACCCATCTAAAGTGAGGTTGTGATATGCAGTAGTACCAAGTGAGATGATCATTTATCATACAGCAATACCACTGTCTTTAGTTTTCATAGGACAATCTCTCTTCACTGAAAGGCAGATATGACATGATAGTGGACTAAAACCTGTTAAATAAATAAGATACATAGATAAGTAAGGCAACCTCGAGAGATGCTGTCTTTAGTTATCAAGTTTATGCAGGCATGTTTTTAAATTTACCAAATCTTTAATTAAAGACCTTCATTATACATTTATAACACAACTCTACAATCAAAGCAATATTAAAATGTTTTCACTATCTGTTTTGAATAAAACAGTATTAACATTAGAGCAAAATTGACATAGCTTTCATTATGTGATGTTTTCAAATGGTCACAAATTGCTCATGCCAATATCTCTTCGGCTGGGCTTCTGTATGAATGTCTGAACAAAGTTTTTGACCCTTCAGTTTTTACCAGGGGTGGGCAGATGAATAAAATCATTGAAATTTAGTCAAAGAAAAAAAATAAATCATTCATTGATGGCATTTTGAGAATGGCGGTAAGTGGTTTTGAAATTGTGGCTTTGTATCATGAAACTGTTGTATTTTGTAATTTAACCTAAGCAAGAAGTAGTATTGTTGATTCTTTGTTTACTAACAAAATTCATCAGTATTTTTTTTACAAGCGATTTAGGTTATACAGCTGCAATTATAAGAATTAGAGATATGTCAAAATTGCGGAAGGGACACTTAACGATACTAATTCCATAAACATTAATTTTCTTCCAAAGTCCAATTCTGTACTAATTTTGGAGAACCAACTATAATTGATAATCAACCAATTTTGTTTTGCAATTATCCATTATCCAAGCCAGACTTTTTCCCATCACTAGTTTTCATTTCAGACTGAAATGGTTAGGCATTTGTATAATCGTAATATTTGAAATTCAATCTCCCCAAAAAGGTAAAATAACAGTTGGGTATGGGACCTTGTATAATACTTTGGTGTGTTTTAATTAACATCATTATCATATAGGTTATATTAGAATCTGTTCGGTATCATAAGGATATTTATGTGGTCAAAATAGTGTTCAATGTATATGTGGCCTGCTTAGAGACTACCGGTATGAGGCTATAAAGAGCAGTTATTTATTCTGTCTGAAGGAGTTGCACAGAGCTTCAGAGATGATGAAAGTATTGGTATATAGATGCCAAGTCTGAGCTGTGTATACATGACAATTGATAGGATAACAAGTTGTGAATAACTATATATAAAACAGATTCCTCGGATATATATAGGTCTTCTTACACACGTATACCCATAATTATTGTGTTTCTAACCCACATTATGTCTTATCATCGCAGGACTAAATTGATTTTCCACAAATGTTCTATGGATAGTTGAATATAAATCTTGACCAGGTTTAAGAGAAGAAGTAGTTTTGGTTATCAAGACTATGTACATATTGTTTCATCCAGTAAATGTCAATAGTAATGCCCAACTAATTTCAGAGTGGTAAATGTTGAAACATCTTTGAAATCTTGACTACTGCTGTCCTAAGTTTCTACTACTAACTGTAGAAATTTTAAAAGGATCAGTGTACAATGCAGGCAGTAATATTGTTGTCAATGATTGTGACAATTGTTTGATTATCAAGAACATTACATTGCCGAGAATGCATATAAACAAATAGTTGATAATAATATAATGATACCAACTCACCTGAGGTGACCATTTGCGGTTGTCTTTTGTTGTGTGTCAGATATGCCACATGTTAGAATATTCAGAAAACATGTTTAGTTGTGTGTATTTGCAAACCATATCTAATAGTAGTATAGTGTCATTAGCATAAACAGGGGTCTGGACAAATATTTCAAACCACTAGGCACAGGACTGACTGGTGGGATGAAAAATTTACTCATCCAGATTGGAAATTTACTCGTCCAAATTCAGCTATGAAATGGCAACTTAATCAGTGAGGGTGTGACATGTGACTTGTTTTCTATTTTTATTTGAAGTTTTAGTGAAAAAACTATGCAGTGATGGCTGCTTTGCGTCCGACACTGTGCGCGACTTAGACCTAGTCGTAGTGTTTGTTTACATCCGACTGAATAGGTGCTGTTAAGAATGAGAGCACATGACATCAGTATAACCGCGGAAAAATGACTAAGGTATTGCAAATGTTGTATTTGAGGTCATGGGAGTTCCGGTGTAATCAAACGTTAGAGTGCAGACTGGAATATTTTGTTTTCGAAGTACGGTGAACACGTTTCTTTGTTTTAAATTTTCTTTACATTTTTATTGAAATTTGAGTTGTAACATTAATATCATTGGAAAAAAGTACTCGTCCGACGGACGACTGACAAAGATAAATCTGGTTGTCCGAGACAATTTTCACTCGTCCATTACGACCGAACGAGTGCTTTTCTGGACCCCTGATATATTTTAACATACAGCTTTAGATATAAATACAATTCTGCCTCAATCCGATGGCTTATATTAGACCTTTACAGTCATGTGATCTCGTATAATCTTTAAATCTTAATTATTCAGAAAAAGTGAAAATAAAATCAGGGACACATCATCACCTTGAATGACCCCAGAACATCAAAATACTTTAGAGAATACTATTATGCTATTATATGTACTTTTGATAAAAAAAAAAAAAAAAAAGCACCCACCCATCCCATCCCCCACTACCATATGCAGAGGGATAATAGTCCTGCATATGAGGAACAGTTACCGCAAATGTTTAAAAGACCTTCCTGTGTTTCTATTTCAGTACTGTTTACTTAATGCAATAACTATTTCTCAATACAGGACTGTAACTCATATATAGGGTTGTGTCCAACCTGTTTAAGTTGCTATAAAATGTCTGGGGTATTGAGGTACAAGATGATAGTTTTAGAATGTCTAGGGTAATAAGGTACACGATGAGCGTTTTAATGACGAATGAGTTTGTTCAGTATGTTGCCATATTGATTACCTAAAGATAAAACCTTACATTCACTTCTATACTGGTTGGATGATTTGATCCATTGATATATCAATACCATCAGTCACTGAAATACAAGTTAAATAAGCATTTTATAGAAATATTTCACATTCTGTTCATGAAGTCAGCTTGATTTGACAATAAAGTATAAACAAGAGGAATTGTAAAGCAATACCCGGACACGGGAGGAGTCATGGAGTCAAATCTTATTTTTTTTTACTTTCATAATGACATGATTTCTCTAATGATATTTCCATGTTATGAAGTCTCTGTATACAATAGTTTTACAGAAGTTTGTACATCTGACTGATCTGTTGACTGCTGGCTACTGCAAGGTTCAACACTCATTGTTGGAATTTTGTGAGACATTTTTTTCAGTTATGTATTCCAGTTTGGAAGTTTACAAGCATCAGTCTTAGTTAAGCCGTGAGCAAGTCTTTGGTTTCATAAAATATTTGTTACATCTGGGCCAACCATTTCCTACTGAAGTACATTTTATTGTCAAAGTCATATAACATTCTTTCTGTTTGAATGATTTATTGCCATGAATATACCATACTTCAGTTTTAGGCCATCAAATAAGTCTTATTCACAAAAATAGATGTAACAGGATACCAGTTCTGTAGTCAACAAGTCTGTTTGGGTACTAATAGATGAAGATGCATTTTTTCTATACTGTAACTGAATAGATAATATTTAATAAATATTTTCAAAATAATGTTTAAATGATTATATCTCTTGACAGTGATTTTATTCATCTGTTGCAATTCTGGTGTCCTGCGTTACATCCAGTTCAGAATCCAAGTCCATGTTACATCCAGACATAATTTTTTTTCAAAAATTCAAACACCTGTCATACACTAGAAAATTTTGATGTTAAAAATAATGTCATGTAAAGTTGTTAAATATGAGGTATTGTCACTGCACATTTCATTATCAAAGCAGTAAATATATTGTAGAATGGAAAGATTCATCAAAGACAATGAATCGTGTTTGGTGCCCTGAGCATCCAGGGAACAACTAGCCATATAATACACCCTATGCTTCTCATCCATCATTTGTTGAATATAAAAAGTCTTTCTTGTATATTTTTGTTTTTTTTATATGTAATATGAGGTAAAGAATCAAACATATCGGTCACATTTGAGAGTAATTTATCGGGATGTATCAATGGACGTTGAAATGCATTGAACAATATAGCAAACCTCAGCAAAAATTTGTCATATTACGGCACAATATTCAGTCTATGGTCGTTCTTCAACTGTCAATTTGTGGTAAGATATATCAAATATTCAATAAATTGTTATATAAGCATTGTTTCTGATGAATTGTCATTTCACACATTTTTATTGGTTGGCGTACATATTCATCTAATGTCATGGACAAAACATTGGACTTGCATCACCGCCCCTTCATTATATAAGTCATCAGAATAGAAGTTCTTATAACACAGTCGGTAGAAGATTAGAGTGTGACATTTCAATAACTACACGATCACTTTTATCTTATAACACAGTCGGTAGAAGATTAGAGTGTGACATTTCAATAACTACACGGTCACCTTTATCTTATAACACAATCAGTAGAAGATTAGAGTGTGACATTTCAATAACTACATGGTCACCTTTATCTTATAACACAGCCAGTAGAAGATTAGGGTGTGACGTTTCAATAACTACATGGTCACCTTCATCTTACAACACAGCCAGTAGAAGATTAGAGTGTGACATTTCAATAACTACATGGTCACCTTTATCACACAAATGACCAGTGTTGAACATGCTAGTTCTGTATGAGATGGTATGGAATCTACTAACTTTTTCAGCTGATCTATAATCCTATGTACACTTCAGGTTGAAAGTTGTGTATAGACCCAAAAGAAATACACCAGGTGGTAACAATGTGCAGTTGTCTATTTGGCTGCTCTTTGTTTAACACTTGGTCATAGATGTGCAAAAGTCTGTGGCCCCCCTCGTCCCTATCTACAAAGCGTAGCCAAATTTCAATTTGTCACTGTAAAGGATCTATATTTACAAATCCAATCATATAATCAACAAATTGATCTGTAAAAGTCATTTGATCCAGGATTGGTTTCAATTTTCAATCAATTGTCCATTACTAGTATACTATTTGATCATTTTGTGGAAATAAAGATTCACAATGGATTAAGAGTACCCACGAAATCATCAAAATAAAATTCCCACTCAAAATAATGATTTTACAGTACAGCAATAATATGTGATATAATGATACACAGCAGCTGGGTTTTATTAGGTTTATAATGCTTACATTTTCAGTGTAAAAACATTAATCTAGATGTGACGCCATGAATCTACATTAATATTACGCAATATTTAGTAATCTCAACAGTACATCAACATTACGTGATTTTTTATCATAAGCAATACTGCTGTGTATAAATATACTGCCCTTTGACTCCTGTATATAAGAGCTTGTAGTAATGTTATGGTTGGTGCTTGTAACAAAGCTCTTTCTTTTCTAACCATCTGGCGTATAGACAGAGACGTCCAGTAATAGGGCATTATATATACATATGTAGATGGATGGCTGTAATTTATATAGCGTCTTGTGTTTATTCTGAATGCTTTTCACTGTAAATACCATAGGGTTGCTTTTTGCCTTTACATGATATGAACTGATACACAAGCTGTCTGTACTTTTGGGGGAGAATGTAATCAAACTCATTCATAAAACTTGGTAAAGCAGACACGAATATACCATTGATAGACTAGAAGGTTGACGAACAGTATACCTATATTATTGTATCAAAACACTTCTTCTTGTGAAGGTATGGTTTATTTTACAACAAACCTTCTTTCCTTGCGGACCAAGAAGACTGATATTTAAGTTGAAATAACATGTTTCACAAGTGTTAAAGAAAGTTAAATATATTATTATGTGTACTGAAATTCAGTCAACAGTATGTCATGTGATATGATTTATCAAACATGTAATGACTTTTACCTAAATAATTACAATAATGATATAAATATCCTGAATTATGTATCAGAGGAACACAGTGTTTTGTAATTCAGGATCAGCTAGAGGTCTCGCACCTCATGGTATACAGAGTTATTGCCCTTTGTTAACATTGAACTTTATATTCCATCATGTCACATTCATAGTTAAGTTTGTAATGCTAACATATCTTGGTGAGGCAGAATGTTACACACTAAAAAGATGTCTCTTGTACCGATATATGTGAAACTTAAACATTCCCAATCTTCCAGTGGTATTGACTCTCCTCTATCTCTCTTGGAGTCACAGACTTTAACAAGTTATATTTAATACCTTTTATTCATGAGATGTAAAAGTATCACATTACCTGAATCATGGTAAAAGTGATGGAAAAAATATTACTTTGTGTCAATCATGGATAACTTGGTGATAATACAATATTAAAAATATTGGCAGCCAATAGCTTTTCCAATGATAGGAACAAATATTGATTTTACAGTTCAGGATACAGATATTTAACTGCCAAATGTTCACCAAGCTTTGTAAAGAACAGACTGACTTTACACAAGCATGTTATGGTATAAGTGCAAGCCTTCTGTGCTATATGGTGTCTGTACATACATTGCCAGACCCAGCTTGCATGTATGGGCATCATTTCTGTTTTATTACATCTTGTTCTCCAAAATAAGATGGTATTCTAAGTTCTCATAAATTTCTGTGTATATTACCAGTTCCTTTAAACTCACAATTTGTAACCATAGGAAATTTTGATTTAAATTTACGATGGTATAGTCTACAGACTTTTTATACATAAACTGCGTGGTACGACGATAGTTCTCTAAAGAATTGTCTGTATCCAAGTCAGTGTTTTATTTGGATTAATAGACTTGCCAATTATAATATAAAGCTCCATGTTAATAGAATAAAAGATGTATGTTTTAAAATAAGATCAAACAGAGATGTATTTATTGAAATAGGATCCGAAATGTATGAATAAAATAGGATCAGAAATGTACGAATAAAATAGGATCAGAAATGTACGAATAAAATAGGATCATGTATGAATAAAATAGGATCAGAAATGTATGAATAAAATAGGATCAGAAGTGTATGAATAAAGTAGGATCAGAAATGTATGAATAAAGTAGGATCAGAAATGTACGAATAAAATAGGATCAGAAATGTATGAATAAAATAGGATCAGAAATGTACGAATAAAGTAGGATCAGAAATGTATGAATAAAGTAGGATCAGAAATGTATGAATAAAGTAGGATCAGAAATGTATGAATAAAGTAGGATAGAAATGTATGAATAAAGTAGGATCAGAAATGTACGAATAAAGTAGGATCAAATGTACGAATAAAATAGGATCAGAAATGTATGAATAAAATAGGATCAGAAATGTATGAATCAAGTAGGATCATGTATGAATAAAATAGGATCAGAAATGTATGAATAAAATAGGATCAGAAATGTATGAATAAAATAGGATCAGAAATGTATGAATAAAATAGGATCAGAAATGTACGAATAAAGTAGGATCAGAAATGTACGAATAAAATAGGATCAGAAATGTATGAATAAAATAGGATCAGAAATGTACGAATAAAATAGGATCAGAAATGTACGAATAAAGTAGGATCAGAAATGTACAAATAAAATAGGATCAGAAATGTATGAATAAAATAGGATCAGAAATGTATAATAAAATAGGATCAGAAATGTACGAATAAAGTAGGATCAGAAATGTACGAATAAAATAGGATATGTATGAATAAAATAGGATCAGAAATGTACGAATAAAGTAGGATCAGAAATGTACGAATAAATTAGGATCAGAAATGTATGAATAAAATAGGATCAGAAATGTACGAATAAAATAGGATCAGAAATGTATGAATAAAATAGGATCAGAAATGTATGAATAAAATAGGATCAGAAATGTATGAATAAAATAGGATCAGAAATGTATGAATAAAATAGGATCAGAAATGTATGAATAAAATAGGATCAGAAATGTATGAATAAAATAGGATCATAAATGTGTGAATAAAAAGGAAATGTATGAATAAAATAGGATCAGAAATGTATGAATAAAATAGGATCAGAAATGTATGAATAAAATAGGATCAGAAATGTATGAATAAAATAGGATCAGAAATGTACGAATAAAATAGGATCAGAAATGTATGAATAAAGTAGGATCAGAAATGTATGAATAAAATAGGATCAGAAATGTATGAATAAAATAGGATCAGAAATGTATGAATAAAATAGGATCAGAAATGTATGAATAAAATAGGATCAGAAATGTATGAATAAAATAGGATCAGAAATGTATGAATAAAGTAGGATCAGAAATGTATATAGAAACAAAGTATCAGAGATTATTTATGAAAACAATATTGAAGCATTTAAATGAATTTCATGATTCACGTAAGAAAACATGATTGATGTACTATATATAGAAGTCACCTACTTGGAAAGTCAGTGATCATGTGACTAGAACTTAGGCCGTGACACAGCATCCATTGTGTGTCTGTCTGTTTGTCCGTTGTAAAACAACTTATTCGAAATTCTCAATATATAACAAACAAACAGTCCAAGATTCTGATGTTGTACCTGTAGCTTGCTAGAATGAAACTACAGGGATAAATTAATTAAGGTTTTTAAACTTCTTTTCAATGACCAGTTATTTTGCCCCTGGATCATGGGCGTGTGTTTATGTGACCACTGTAATGATGATCTATGGTCTTTATAAACAATAATTCTACAATTTTTATGACATCTAGCTACAGTTATATAAAATGTACTAGTACTTAATTTCCAGCAGAATCCCAATCGAATTGATGAACTTAATACATATATTATTGATTTTATTGCTCAAAATTTTAAAACTAAATTACAAGAATCAATATTAATATCAGTAAAGGAATATGTTTGAACATTGCAGATAGAGGTTAACCAAGAACTTATAGAACAATTTAGTCGCTAATTAAGAGCTTGTCTTGCCATATGGTATTTTTAGTAAAGCTTTGTAAGCAAACATAATATTGCATACCAATTAAGCCATACTTTCATTTTTCTGAATTTAGATGGCTTATAAAAGAACTTGAAAAGCTTCGGTTTATACATTGCAACTCCAGAAAACATACATTATATGTAGATTTATATAGACTGTGTACAACAAAGTTTTTTCGGGTCTAGCTATTTTTGATAGGCCAGTCATGAGTGTGAGGAAAAACATCAAAATTTTGGCCTTAAAACAGAAACTTGTGATGTCCTTATTAATTCAATAAAAATGACATTTATTTACTTTTAATTGCAGCACATGAAGATGAAGCTAGAGATGATGACTTCCGTACACCATTGTACAAAAACGTAGAAATAAAAGGAATCACTGTACGCATGAAATGGTGTACAACCTGTCAGTTCTACCGACCTCCGAGGTGCTCTCATTGTAGCGTGTGTAATAAATGTATAGAGGTGAGTTTGAAAGATCATAAATACATATATGGGTCAAAGAGGCTTTCTTGTGATCATTTTACCACAAAGGGAAAAACCTGGAAAAGAAATTTTGATTTAAGTGAATTTTTTTGACATTATTGTATTGATATGGAAGTCATAACATGCATGCATCAGGAATCATATAGTTATACATAAGGATATGATGTTCCAATGCAGTGTAAAGAGTTAGGACCACACTTAAATATCTTCCGTCATATGTTGATCGGAAGAATTAATGTGACGATATTACAGATTATAATATAAATTTGGTTTTATTCTGGCAAGTTTTAATTGGTTAAATCTATTAGATGATAAGATGTACAAGCAAATCAATTTATGATCTTGTTAATTCTTGTTCACATTTTCACCAAGATTTTTATGAATATTATTTTTGGTCTTGTTTCAGACATTTGATCATCACTGCCCATGGGTGAACAACTGCATAGGACGGAGAAACTACCGATATTTCTTCTTGTTTTTAGGCTCACTATTTATTCATATGATCAGTATATTTTCATTGAGTCTTCTTTACATTTTAAATCACAAAAATAACTTAAGCAACGTTGGATGTATAGTAGCGTATCCTTTTTAAAAGTATATTTTTTTACATGTATGTATGTACATATTATGTAGTACGTATTTAAAGTGACAACACAGTAAAACGCACGGTAAAACGTCTTTTTTTTCTATTCTTTATTATTATTGCATCTTGCGTTCATGTGTATAAATGAATTGCCTCATTCTCAAAACTGTCATATGATGCTAACGGCCCTAAATTTTAGAGGGATTTTCCCAAATTGAATTGTCCAGTTGGACTTCAGACATTGACTTTGCACATTAGGATAGCATAAAAACTTAAATGGAAGTACATAGAACACAATCATTAAAAATAATGTTTTTTACTGGGATGTCTCTTTAAGGTATGCCTTACTTATTTACATAAAACATCTTCATTCTAAAAAAGTTTCAGGTAATAAAATAACAATTTTTTGAACATGAACATGAGAGTTGACATCATTGAAAGGAATCCAATATATTGTCATTATTGTAAGGAACATAATTAAATATGGGTAAGAAAGTTTAAGGATATTTCAAAGGGCAAATGTTTTTCACAGTACAGGTATAGGAAGTGAATTATATAACACATTATTCTAACAGTACAAGACTATTTCCTTAACGTTGATTTATCAGTATGATCGATATGATAATTATTGGTTTATTATTAGTCCCTGTGGGGGGCCTCACAGGGTTCCATCTTGTTTTGGTATCTCGTGGAAGAACAACAAATGAACAGGTGTGTATATTTTCTGCTTTTTGTATCAAACAACAAATTAACATATTATCGGGAAACTTTCTACTTATTTTGCCATATGATTTTCTTCCAGAGCGTTTAGTATTATCAAGAGTGAAAAAAAATAATGATTAATAATGTACTTGTGTGGTATCACCAGGATCTTCATATCAAGGTCAAAGTTCATATGAATAAACCACATATCAAATAAATTGTATCATTAGTAATTCAACTCTTCATCACAAGGTTGAAGTTCATAATAGATAACTGCTTATATAATAAACTGTATCATTAGTAGCTTGACTCATCTCAAGGTTAAAGTTCAGAATGAATCCTTTGATAACAGCTCTTGTTCGGTCAAAGTTTTGTGAACACTTGCATTTTGACATACATATTGAAATGGTGTAGATTATCTCACTTAACTCTGCTTATAATAATCATGATAAGGCTCCATAGCAATAAGGTTTTGTCACTGGTTTTTAACTTTTTCTCTCAATTAGCCTTTCTTAGAATTTCATACAAGGGCAGTCTTTCTTCAGCATTACATATCTTGCAGTGAAGCTTTATTATTATTATTTTTTTTTTTTTGTGACAGGTGACAGGAAAGTTTAAAGGTGGCCACAATCCATTTACTCGAGGGTGCTCTGATAATTGTAAATATACCCTGTGTGGGCCACGGTGGCCCAGGTAGGTACAAGTAAGGTCAAGGTTTGGGTCATGGTCGAATGACCTTTGACCTTGCATGCGATTGGTTGAGTCAATCCTTCGAAAGGCATGGATGATAAATAAATTCTATCCTTACATGAAACAAAGTAGGAACAGGTCAGATCAAACTCAGTATTGGTCATTAAAGTAATCAGAACTTACTCAAATTATAAAAAAAGGCTGTAATCACCTGATATGTCATAACCTGTCCTTTATTCAGAGTTAAATATATTCAAAATTGATTTTGGAAATGAGATTTATTGAGGAAAAACTAAACCATACTGATGTAGAATATCATCTAAATATTATGGTAAAAGTACATAAACAGAATCCAATAGTCAAGTATTTTATAGACTGTTACAGCATGTTAACACACCTAACTGGTTTGTAGACTGGTGTCCTATGTGCCTAAGACGAGGACAGTTCAGATAGACTCTGCAAAAGTGGTGTATCAGGCTGCAGACAAAGATGTCAAACTTTACACTGACGCTAATACCAATGGCATCAAACGTAATACAGCTGTCGTCAACCGAAATGTAAGTGCACAAAGGTTATATACACAAGTTCCCTTTAAAAAGTTGATAAATCCCCATTCCATGTGTCAATATATTCCCTTCAGAGAATCTGGTCCAGATAATTGGGCATTTTAAATACTTACTGTTGATTTGCTGTCAAGTTTAATATGGATCTTGTGCTTTACTGCCTTTTACTATTATGCGTAGTTTGAATTTGAAAGGAAAAGAATATTAGAAAACGTTTATCTACACCAAAGATGTATTCACATACTTTGCTTTTTAATGCAATATATTAAAAAAAATTTCCCACTTCTAGGTAGCAATCTAGGAAAAAAAAAAAAGTCAAGCTTAAATCATTTAAATTTTGAGGAGAATGTAGACTCTGCTGTGTATAACTGACAGTTGACTCTTGATTTCTGTAAATCACTTATATTTTGTATAGGATTAATTTTTGTGTGGAGAGAGAACTGGAAATTTACAGTGCTGGTGAATATTTGTACGAAAATCACTCTGGATGGCTTCCATATTGAGTTCATTAGTTATATAGGAGTCTTGTAGAGTCTGGGTTTCTAATAGCAGATATTGAGCGAATTTAAAGTCATTCCTAGATCAGTGTTCATGAAATTATGTCTTCTCTAATGTCTGAAAGCGGGAAGTTAACAAAATAAAGTATTCGCAAAATGTAAGTGATTTACAGTAAACTTTCATTTCAAAATGTTCTGCTGCAATAAAACTGAAGAGTGGTGTATGAAGTTGTATGTACGTTCTCAATAATCAATAATATCCCTGTGGTGGTTATTGGTTCTGGCAGGGTAGAGAAGAGATAGATCAGTTTCTGATATAACTAGATTTGGAATCAGGTAAGATGACTACCAGGTCTAATCAGGGGTGTCCAACAAGCACACCCTGCATATTCATTTATTCAAATTTTTTAATAAAAATGAAGATTTCATTGAAATTAAGACATTTTGAAGACATAACATTTTTAATTTTTATTTCTATCAGATCTTCAGATTTAGACAACTCCTAATGTTTGAAATGATGGTGTTTTATTTTTAATGAAATTTAAAGGGAAGAAAGGAGGTGTAGCATATTGGACACTGTTGATTAATGAACTATACAGGGTGAGGTCTAATATTACAGAGTGACCTCCCTTAGGTTGCAACTCTTCATTGATCTGTAACTAACCATGCCCTCCTAAGCTCTCTAACTAGCTCTCTGTCTGCCTCTAATACAATGATTTTAGAATGCCACATTTGCCTCACAGTAATTAAAACATTTCTAAGCCTTCTGTATTTTCTTGTTACTTTTGCAGAGCATTTAAGGAAGCCTAAAATATATAACTCCTGCCTAAACTAAATATATGTTTTAAAAATGATGAATTTTTTGTAACTATTTATGATACAAAAGTTAAAATTATAACCAGTAATTTTCAGAGCTTATAACATTTTATCGTATTTTGTATCATATTTGATGAACTTCCTGTTCCCATCTTATACTTCTAGAATTCCTGTGTACACCTCCCAAGATATATGTAGTGGCACAATTTCTCCAGCAGTTCTATAGTGAATTACTGCTACACAACAAAAAGTTCCTTTGATATTTACGAGGTCATAAAAAGAATTGTCTGTAAATAAGGTTGCTTTTTGATTCAGATATACGTGAGGGAAGTTATATCTGATATCAAGGAAGAAGAAAAATCATAAAAATCCCTGAACATTAATATATTGATATACAAAACTTGCATAGTCTTTATAACTCTCATAATAGCATAATTGAAAACAGGCAGTAAAACGTCATCCAGAAAATTGTCAATAAATGTTATTATGGTTTCCGTAGTGTGTAATTTTATTTTCTGTGAACACGAAAACGGAATAATTTGGGTCCCTTTAAATACAGCTTTCTCTTTCTCTGGTGTAGATAAGGGTTTTCTTATTTCAAGTCACACCCATTTTAAAGATTATTTCAAAAAGTGACAAAAGAATAAGTCATTTATGTCCTGTTCATTGTCAAGATATGGTCTGTCACCAAATGATTTACATTGAATTTATCAGTTTTATTGGGAAGGTTGTATCACCAACATGACAATCTGATTACGTTTTGGTGTATGTATTAACACTTGAGTTGACGTGGGTTACATATATTTGTGATATCTAGAGACTAGGATTGTTTAAACATGATATGTTGACATATATGTTCTAGAGACAGCTACATGAAACTCTTATTGTATTGTACACACATTTTATGAACAGATTGGCACTGTTTTCAATAAAGGTCACTTTTAAAAATTGAATTGATAAATTTAATGTTATGGTAATTAGTGTGAGTTGTTGTGATATAGTATTAGAAAGAATACATGGTATAAGTTTGTAGCTGTTTCTACAGATAGTGATGGCCAGCGCTGCACCAGATGACCTCCTTTACTAATGATCTGATTGTCTTAACATTCCTGGCCAGTTTTGGAGCCAGTAAGGTTTTTAAAGTTGTCAAAAATTACATTATGCAATTTTGCAATCAATGATTTTCATAAAATTTATTCTTAGTATTGTAATGGTAAATCTGGTGTTGTACTGTAAGTGTTCAATAGTAGGTCTGGTGCTGTGGTGACATTACAATAATGTTTGGTACACAGATGTTCAAATTTAACTCAGTATTCTCATCTTTATTTGCAGTGTGTCCTGATTTCATTTCCATTACTCAAAAGTCATGTCATTCTACAGTAGGTCACTGATGGGAGTTACTCCATATCTTTGTATATCTAAGCAGAATATTAGAGACTTAAGGGGTCGGTGGTATCGATAAATTCAATTTTAGAAATTCTAAAAAAAAATCACTCAAGGATACAAATTTAAATTCAATTTAAAAATTCTGAAAATAAGACCACTCAAGGACATAAATTTGTCTTACATTTGTTACCCATACATATTTTGCCTCAAAAAAAGATTTATTGCCTTAGAGACAAAGTACATTTTTACAAACTGATTCTCATCATAGTTCGTTCTTTTTCTTTATAGTTTAAACCCTCACAACTATTTCATAATTCAATTTCCTGGACTGAATACCAATACTGTTATGTATATGACTTGTGTACATCAATTTGATCACATTCATCTTGAACTCATAATCAGGTCTTATGGTAGATTTATGTAGAAAAGAAATTAGCCAAACCAAGGGTGATATATTGATGAATTTTATCATATTGTTAAACCAATTGATCCCTTTTAATCATATACCTTAGTACACATACAAAAAAGGAGTAGAAAATATATTATTTGCCTTAAAATTGGGGTTTTGAAGATAAATGAAGAGGAAGTGTAGGATTGATAGTGTTAGTGTACCTATTTAAGTAGAATTGACTGACTGAGTTAGACTCTTCATTTCCATCTCTCTGTCTACTCTGCAGTTACAGTTCTACCCTCCAAAGTACTGCAGGCTCTGCTAGCTACATTTGTCTCCAGTCTTATTCATGCATGTGTCTTTTTTTCTATTTTGCCTGTATCATGGATAGCAATTTTGACCTCTTTCTTTGATTATGTAAAATTGTTTTTGTGAAATTTCATATGCATCATAGATTGTTCCTTTTGACCTTTTGACATTTTGAGTGTATATTTTAATATTTTATATAATTCATTTTTTTCCTTTCTTTACAGTTTGATTTCATAATGTTGAGTACCTGTGGAGTATTTATTACAATTCTTTTCAGCATATTTTCCTTGTTTAAACAGGACATAAATATATCTTTATGTAGAATGATTTGACCTGAAATGTTTTTCACACAGTGTTAAGGGAAATTTTGACCCGTTTCTGTGTGACATCCATTTCAGTGTCAACTTCAGCATGCTGACTAATTGGAGGATTATGAATGCATACACAGAGCTTAATCATATACTTTTTGTACTTCCAGAGGTATACTGTTGTTGTGCTCCCGGTAGTGTGATTGTGTACAGACTACACTGTTATCACACTCCCAGGTGCTTATCATGTGTCTGAACTGTCCAGGGTCTGTGAAATCATCTGTCATCCAGTAGTCCTTCATCATAGTCTGCCATAGATCACTAACTTCACTACAGAAACCAAGTATATCTCTTCTCCAACAATAATTCCAGCTCCAGTGATTACCTATGCCCTCCCAATAATAAGTCCTGATTCAGTACCAAATTTTGCCCACTAACATTAGACTTACCTCAGGTAACCAACTCTGCCCACCTACAATAGATTTACCCCAGTTTACCCCAGTTGACAAACTCTGCTCACCAACAGTAGATTTACCCCAGTTGACAACCTCTGCCCGCCTACAATAGATTTACCCCAGTTTACCCCATTTTACCCCAGTTGACAACCTCTGCCCGCCTACAATAGATTTACCCCAGTTTACCCCAGTTGACAAACTTTGCCCACCTACAATAGATTTACTCCAGGTAACCAACTCTGCCCACCTACAATAGATTATTTACCCCAGTTTATCCCAGTTGACAAACTCTGCCCACCAAAAATAGACTTATCCCAGTTAAGAACTCTGCCTTCTCTAGTAGTAAAGCTTGCTGTTGTGATTAACTTCTCTATTCTGTTCTCCATCAAGTCTTTCCAATTAATTTACCATCCAACAATAAATCCTACCCCAGTGACTAACTGCCCTCCAAAAATATTCCCTACTTCAGTAACTAACTCAACAATTCAATGTTAAGTCCTGGCCGAGTGACTAATTCTGCTGTACAAAAATAAGTCCTGGTCCAAGGACCTACCACAGTGACCAAATCTGCCCTCTCCATCAATTAGCCTTGTCCTGTTGACTTTCTGTGCCCTTCAGTGATAAGTTCTGTCCCTAACACTAACTCTGTCCTCCATCAGTATCCTGCCCCAGTGACTTTTTCCTCAAACAAGAAGTTTCCCCTCAGTAACTTACTGTTACCGCCAGCTGTAAGTCCTATTCCAGTGACTAACTCTGCCCTCCTACAATTGGTTCTGTTCCAGTGACTAACTCTGCCCTCCTACAATTGGTTCTGTTCCAGGGACTAACTCTGCCCTCCTACAATTGGTTCTGTTCCAGGGACTAACTCTGCCCTCCTACAATTGGTTCTGTTCCAGGGACTAACTCTGCCCTCCTACAATTGGTTCTGTTCCAGGGACTAACTCTGCCCTCCTACAATTGGTTCTGTTCCAGGGACTAACTCTGCCCTCCTACAATTGGTTCTGTTCCAGGGACTAACTCTGCCCTCCTACAATTGGTTCTGTTCCAGGGACTAACTCTGCCCTCCTACAATTGGTTCTGTTCCAGGGACTAACTCTGCCCTCCTACAATTGGTTCTGTTCCAGGGACTAACTCTGCCCTCCTACAATTGGTTCTGTTCCAGGGACTAACTCTGCCCTCCTACAATTGGTTCTGTTCCAGGGACTAACTCTGCCCTCCTACAATTGGTTCTGTTCCAGTGACTAACTCTGCCCTCCTACAATTGGTTCTGTTCCAGGGACTAACTCTGCCCTCCTACAATTGGTTCTGTTCCAGGGACTAACTCTGCCCTCCTACAATTGGTTCTGTTCCAGTGACTAACTCTGCCCTCCTACAATTGGTTCTGTTCCAGGGACTAACTCTGCCCTCCTACAATTGGTTCTGTTCCAGGGACTAACTCTGCCCTCCTACAATTGGTTCTGTTCCAGGGACTAACTCTGCCCTCCTACAATTTGCTCAGTCTAACTCTGTTTTCCAATGATAAATCCTGTTCAAGTGATTTACTCTGCCCACCTAGGTCCTGGCCCAGTGACTAACTTGGCATACCAACAATTTGTCATGTCCGAATCACTTACTGGGCCCATTTAACAATGAGTTCTGTCCCAGTGACATACTCTACCCTCGAACAATTACCCCTGTCCTAGCGACTAACTTAGCCATCAAAAAACAGGTGTTGCCTTAGTGACTTACTAAATCCTCCTCCAAAAGTATTACTGCTTGCAGTCCTTACTTAGGATGAAGTTCCTACACTAGATCACCAGTAGAGGGCTCTGATAGTACTTACAATATTAGTTGTTTCTAATTTAGTATGACCATATCCATTTGTTAATGAATCAGTCTAGTTTTCTGTTCATTGTTTAGGTGCAAATTTTTAGAAAATCAGTGGAAACTCAAACCAAGTATACACTATAATACAAAGTTGAATAAGGAGTTTGGAATATACTTTTTGCTGTTGGATATACGTACTGGTCAATCCCTGTGTGAAGAGGTACAAATGAAGGGCTGCAATGTGTAAATGTCTACTGTCAATTTTAGCACTTCTGAAGCTTGTATTTGTTAGTATACTCATTGTCTGCTTGGTGTGTGTAGTGCTGACTCCAGAAACCAGGTAGATTTACTTACAACAAATTGAACCTACCACTTCCTACCACACCCCAGAAAGTCTGGGTGAAGTGTCGTTATTGATAATAGTTATCCAAGATTCCAAAATTTGTAAGGAATTACAGCTCCAAAAATGTTGACTAATGCAGCTGTCATTTTGATATTGGTTCCTGTTTCAATCAGTTTTTAATGAATTGACAAATTTCTTAATCTTTTGTTAAATTTTCCCATTTGGCTTCTTTTTTTTTTTCATGAAAAATTTACAGTAGAGGATAATTTTCAAACCTATCTGAACTTTCACATACAACTCATAAGTGAAGGCAAGTGATCTGCTGCCATCACTCTTGCTGTAGTTTCTTGTCACATGATATGTCAGGATATATTAGAATACACTATAAACTCTATTGTGACAATAATATTACAAAATAGTCCTGGACTTTGCTATATGTTGCTTTTAGTGTTGTATAATGTGATCTTGTAACAAACTAACTTTATAGCCACTAAAGATGGAATTTCGTACTAAAATAAAGGGAGATAATTTGTGTCAGGTTTGCCTTGGTGTCTTAAGCTAACCTATTGCTTCATTCTGGTGGCAGTATTAATACATGCAAATGCTAATGTAACTCGCTTAACCATCATCATTGGTTTAGGTCAGGGAGACATTAGTGAAGCCCTCAGTTTGTTGTCATGCTTTGCTATAATACATTAATTCATAACATTATAATTCATGGTTTATAAAAAAAAAGGGTAGATCTGTGGTCTTTGTAACTCAAACCAGGCGTTTTAATGACAATTTGTAGTAATTAAGACAGATTACCAAATTCATAATTTGGTTTTTCAAGTCAGCATGTTATTTTATGTTGGTAGTTTACTTTAAATACCTTCATAGCTGCACCAAATAACTTATCCAGAGCTATGACAGGTTTTAAAGCTCTGTGTATGTACTTCAGTGCATGTTTGTGAAATTATGACTTGATATAGTCACATTAGACTGTATAAATCAAATTCAACCATTACATGATACTTTCACCTGTATACCATCACTTCACAACTTAAACTATACACACGACATGCTCTATAGGAACAAAATTACACCAACTTCTGAAATACTCTTTAATAATGAGGAAATTCAGAGTAAGATCAAACATGAGCTTAATTGTTGATAATGATCTTACATGGTAAGTCTGAAATCTGAAAATTAAACATGAAGTTTAAGTATACCTATATTTAAAAAGCAATTTTGAAACCTTAAAAAAGATATTACTGTAAAAATAATTGTTCAACCTTTTGGTAAACCTGGGAAAAATAGAACCTTTTTCTATAAGAGACAACTCTTACCCTAACAACTGAAGAGGAAGTAAATCAGAATTACCTCCCTTCAGTCAAACAATTTGAAGAAAGTAAGCATTGTTAAAACAAGCAGAACCAAGTAACTGTGTTGTGTGAAGTGATTTTCTCCAAAGTTATGATATTCATTGGGTCTCTGTTCGAACCATTACCACAGAATTTAAAACCTGGCTTATTTTATTAGGTCTCAATTAAAGTCGGTAAAATTCTTACAAAAACTTTTAATATTTTGATTGACCACAGGAGTGGAATGAGTGAAAGTCAGGATAATTAATTCCTGTTTAACCTTGAACATTTTAGTAAGCCTAAGTCACAAGCAGGATAACTAATTTCTATTAAACCTTGAACATTTTTATTGGCAACTAAAAAGTCAGGATATTTGATTTCTTTTCAACCTTAAACATCTTTATCGGACATAAAGACAGGAAAATTAAAGTCGGGATAATTGATTTGTGTTTAAACCTTGATCATTTTGATAGGCCTCAGCAAAGTCAGGATAATGAACTCTGGAATATCTAAATAGACTGTACTGTACACCAGGCTCTCTTCTATTCAAGCCTTGATAGGATGAGACTACAAAATGGATGCTCCTATAGGGCATGTCTTAACCCCACGAATGGGTATATCATTTGTGTTTCACCTGTATATGCATGCTTCGCTAGTCAATAACAGAAAAGATGACAATGCAAGGTAACAACCATTAAGTTCCTTTAACTATAATTTGTGGGGGAACATCATCGTATTAGTCATAAAACAGTGTCCAGGCTTTTACCAGTAGAATGATGGTTGTTATCCGACATTGTCATCTGCTAGAGTTGAATATGCTGTAGAAGAGAAGTATAACCTGGTAAAATCTCCTGTAATTTATCCTCACTTCATTGCTTTAAAGATTCCACAAGACTGACTGGTCTACAAGTCAGATTGTATCAATGGAAAAGAATTGTACAAAATTGTGATACAGAAACTGCTAAAAAGTTTTTTTATTCTTTTGTATAAATATGAATAAACATTTGATGACATATGTTCTAAAGTGTCATTTTCAGAATTTATAATTATAAAGACAAACTAATGTTTTGGAGAGGAAATTTTTCCTCCATGTTTTCTGTTGAAGTTATTTTCCCGCTAAGTTTTCGGTATTTTTATCCCATTATGGATAGTTTTTAACATTCTTGATATCAGCACTATCCACTTTGTAAAGTTGCACTATAAACACGGATCTAACTTAGTAAGATTTGATGAGGTTATTATTTGTGACAATGTTTCACTGTGATGAGAGATGCCAGGTTGTACCACTGTGTAGATTTACTATGCTTTGATGCCTTTCACTGTACTTTATCATTTACATCAATTTCCCTTTCACTTTTTATTTTATTTCCCTTGGAAGACAACTGCTGAAGCATAAGAATTCAGTCTCTCTTCAACTTGATTTTGTTGTACAAGAAAAAGTTTGTGTTCTGTGCTTTCTTTATACATTGATTTGTATGTAGTGGTACAAACTAAACGATGCAAAAACGCTACTTACAAATGTAATTATGTTTAACTGTTTAACAGTAACAGCTGGAAATGAAATTAGCAGCAGTTGTCTCCCCTAGCAATAGGTACCTCCTTCACTAACGGCCTGGTATTTTTCTTCTGCATTCCAGGGTGTTACCACAGTGGTATAGCACACCGGCCATTCTGGTAGTGTAGGCATGTCAACCACCTGCCTGCCCACTCACAAATATAGTGTGGCATCATACCTGCCCAGGTGTCATGGCTTAGCCTATTTATAGAATGCCTGCTCCTGTTACGCACGGCTGATTAGCGTACCTCTTCATGCCACAGGAACCCTTCCAGTATTACACTTACAGGTTTACAGAAAGCTGTGGTATTGCAGTTGTGGGTAGTTTTTGGGGAATAAATTAGAGGTATGTAGGTAACTATAATGTGTTGTGTGCGTTCCTTCCCCCAGGCCCCTCTCACCACTCTCCTACTGGATGATGAAGACTCACAGAGCATGGACAGCCAGACAAGTCTGGGGGCACAAATCCGCTCAGACTCTTACACAAATCTTTTTGACACTTCTCAACAGTCTGTGTCCACGCTGCAATCTCAGCCAACATCTGTGGGTGCAACGCTTCATGCCAATCATACCAATCACAATGCACAGCGTGGGTCTCCCAAACCACGGAACTATTATGACCGAACATCTCCACAGAGAGGGCGTCGTGGAATGTCAAAGGCACCCATGGCAACACCTGAAGAATCTCTTATTGCTACCTCACCATTGGACAAAGCACTCCCACCTAGACATGCTCTGAACAGTCCGGGATCTGAGCGTGCTCCTTACATATCCAATGGCCGGCAGAACACCAGCAAAGGTCAACGGAATGAAGGATCGCGCTTCCCAGCTTATGAAACACAGCAGAAACATCCTGGAGATTCTCAGTACCAACTAAGCAGTTCTCAATCCTACCCAGCCCAGCTAAGGGCTGGGTCATCTGCTGCCCCTAAATCAAGTGTTTCAGCTCCGCAGTACCCTCCCACAGGTTACAGCGCTCGCTCATACAAAAACAATGGCTACACTAGTGGTGATCAGGACACTCCGCGTGGCCGTGAGCGAGTACCACACAGTAGATCTGATAATATCTCTACAGGGCGACCTTATACTGCATCACATCAGACAAGTTCGGATACACGGGCCAAACGTTCCTATGAAGCCCTTCCCTCTGATCACAATCGGTCATACTCTTCGCAACAACCCTCAGTGCCCAAATCTCGGACACTGCCAGCCCAGGGTGCAGAGGCCTATTTTCCTGACGATGATTATAGGGCCAATTCCAGACGCCCAATGTCTTTTGTAAAAGCTTTAGAAATGAGTGAAATTGTAGAACAAAAAGAAAAACAGCAACAACACATACAAAAAACACCACCTCAAAGTACTGCTTTCTCCAATAGTTCCCATTCAAATACAGCCAGTGGAGGCAGCGAAAGACTTTCCCGCCCAGGCAGGTCAGTCCCTCTTCAGGGGCGGTCAGTCCCTCCTGGCCAGGGACATCCAAGGGGCAGAGACAGAAGTCGGGATGAAAAGAAAAAGAGTCTCTATGACTCGAGCTTTGAAGTGTCAGTGTGATAAAAAAAAATTAATTAATGACACTAAGGCAATTTGTACCAACTGTTGTGATTGGTGGACCTTCCTGTCTGTTTGATTTTTCATTTCAAAAATCTAGAGACAACATCATTGGTCCATTTGTGTACCAAATGATGTGTTAATGAATCCTTCCACATTAATATTTTTTGGTTTTTTTTTTTTTTTTCTTCATCCTTGATATATATACAGTAAGTGAGTGTGTGAGATATAACACAAGGGTTTTTATGTGTGTGTGTTTATGTGCAATGTTTTCCTACGTCAGGGAAAATTTATGTAAATTATTGAAGAACCAATGTGATGAAAATGTATAATGCAGTATATTTGTGTGTAAATCTTGGACCAGTCGTTACTCGGACTTGTATGGTAATCCAGGATGAAATGTACAGAACAGTTTAGTGTGACAGGAATCTCAATAATCACAATTCTTAAACAATTGGATATAGAAAATTCCGAGATTCTGAAACATTTTTTATCTAGTCACTCGACAGAAATATTTTCTAATTTGTCTGTTTGACAATCATGTAGATATTGATAGACTCTAAATTTTATCTTGTTAAGATTATCATTGTTGTTCAGAGAGATAATTGTTTCAGTATAAGTATGTATTACTTTGGAATTTTAGGCTGGATTTCCTCATTTAGGTTTTAAAGTGTTACATTATCATGTACTAAAAGTTATTCAGGGAAATATTTGCCCAGAGTTTTTTTTTTTTCTTTCACCCTCATTGTAACTTGATTTCTGCCTAGTGTTAAGATAGCCCTGGAGTACATAAAACATAGCTTACAGATTTCATGTCTGACTTCAGCCTATATTTTCTGATTTCCTTCTGTGAAACAGGCAGGTAGATGTCTCTTCAAACACATATATTCATAGGCATGCATTTTTAAGGGTTATGTTTTTAAAAGGCTTTTAAATAAATGGTATGTTTCTTTGTGCTGTACCAGTATTTACCCTCAAGATAGTCCCTAATAACGCTCTGCTTCTGATAATACCCAAGTTTGGAATGACCTAAACATATGTGTTCGCTGCATTTATGCCCCACAGAAGGGTCATTTTGAGGTGGGGTCTCCTTGTATTAGCTTGTGGTTACCTAACTGAACATCATGTGGAAGGTCCACCTCATGCTATCCAGAACTATTTAGATAAGATAACACTACACTTACAGTTAATTAAATCCTTTTCTAAATACTATGTTTATATGATGTTGCAAATTAATAAGGAAAAGCTGTAGAACAGAAAAAATTATATGTCCCCGCAGATTCTTGATAACTGTCACAAAGAGAAATATGGTAGAGAGCAACTATAGCAAGTTTAAAATAATTTTGTCTTTTAATTAACTTTCTTAAAAGTTGGCCTATATCGAAATATTTTATGATTTTTTTTTAATTGTTATTATTATTTGAAAGAATGCGATTCAAAATGAAAAAAAATCTTACAAATTTTAATGTCACAAATTTACTAATGATTTTTTTTAATATATTAATGATTTTATGATAATTTTTTTCATTCATATTTAATTAACCAGTTTGAGGTACAGATATGAACTTGATGATATAATGATACTAATCACACAATATAATCAGGTCTGTGACTAAATCTACGTCCAGGTTATAGTATATTACTGGTAAGTAAAACTTAATAGGAAATAAGTTTGCATGTAGATGTCTTATAAGACTACAGAAATGAATGGGTCAAATCTGCCTCTGGTTCAATATTTGTGTTTTCTGGTTATAGTCTGACAAGATCGACATGTCCTGTTCACCTTCCATTATCATACTGATCTGGTTGATAGCGAGACCATCTCTTCTTAAAGAATGGTCATTTATATATACATGTTTTACAGGCTAAAGTATCCTAAGTGTCTTTCAGAATAAAGGAAAACATTTGATTAAATACAACTAAAATATTCTAAATTTTATGTGACAGGTCATTCTAGTCAGACTATATTTCAAACCATGACATTGTGACCTTGATTGGTATGCTATTGTACATACAGACTAACCCAATGATGTTAGTGAATCCCTAGCACCAGTGCCAAATATGATGTAGTGTGCATGTACGTTTAAGTTTACGAGTTATATCACAATGTGATTCAGGAAGTGTATCTGTAGTCACTGAAGCTTTACCTGTAACTTTCCCTCAGTTTTCACTAGCTTTTATTTGATGACCAAAGTTTTATGCTTTTTTTTATTTATCGGACATACAAAGTTCACATGCTTACTAGTTTATCTTATGCTATTTATGAGAAGAGAATCTTCTTTCCCAGGACAAATTCTTTGTCAATGGTCTTACATTTTGTAGCAAGCTCTCAGGCACCAACTTCTTGGAAAACAAGAGTTAAATACTGCAGATTGATCAAAACCATTCTATGTTAATGTGTGTAAAGTACTCTGCATTATTTCCTGATTAGTAACATGTGGCACGTAAGTTTGGGTTATGTTGAGCGTGACAAGTCATAAAATTTTGTCACAGTACTTTTTTATGGGATGTCCTGTTGATAAGGTCCTAATTAATAGCAGGTTTAATTATATACATTGGATTAATTATATAGTTCAGTTTAGAAACTGGAGTATTTTATAAGAATTATTAGCACCTTATGGTGGATTTTTCTCTACAGCAACGTAAATGGACACAATTAATGTCATTGACATGAAAGGGGTCTATGGTAAGGATGTGTTTCGGAAGTCAGGTTACACATATCGTTGATTTTATGAGTAAATGAAAAGTTTGTGAGATGACAATGTTTCTTAGAAATCTGAAAGTCCCATGAAGGAGATGAAATGTGAATAATTGTCAGTATATGTATGTCTGGGTAACTACTTCAAATAGATAGATTCCTTGTCAATTTTCTAATTTCACATCCTCTCTAAGCAGGGTAACTCTTGGAGTGTTCATTGTTTCACTACCTTGACATATGTATCATTTTCTGCACATTTTATCTTATTTATCAGACAATTTATTGTACAAGATATCTTTACCTTTAACATGTGTGAAACAAGGGCATGACTATTTAATTTTATGTTGTTTTCTTATGTTTTTTTTCTGATGATATGTATTGTGTTTTAATAATTTATTTAGAAATTTAAGAAAGGAAATTAGAACTTGGTAAATGATCTCTTCCAGCCCTTGTGTCTGATGTAAAATCAACCATAGGGTTCTTCCTGCTTCAATGTTAGTGACCTTCAACCATACCATTTGTAATTTGCTTCTGTAAACTGCTTAACTTAAATACAAAAGTAAGATATTTAAAAAACAATTTAAGATGCCTATCTACCTGTACATGCTTATAAGCAGTTTCACCGAGTTCTGTTCTATAAAGTAGTTGTGTGGTCACTTTGATTTATTTCTTCATCTCTGTAGGTATTAAAAGACAAATATATTAATTAAAACTTCTCATCATAATTTAGTAATTGAAAAACAGGATAAATGTCTGTTGCTTGGTGCTTGAGATATCATCCTCTATACACACACCTCCATAGGGCTACGTTCACACGAAGGTTTAAGCCGTCAACACCATTCATTACTTTAAAGTGCAATAATTTGGAGTAGATTGCAATACTTCTAGACAGTGTATTATGTCATGTTGTATTGGTTTACTGAGTAGTTTCTCTTTACTTTACAAGAGATTTTCATCCTACATTTATTGTCTAAAATCAGCCAAATCACCGTTTATGGAGTCCATTTTTAAACTCAGACATTAGAATTTAAATATTGTAAATGGTTGATTACTTGTTTCATATATACAAAAAATAAAACAAATGTATTTCCCTGAGCAGTCATCACTCCGAGAACTGGCTAACGAGGAATATCTGTCAACAATCATAACTGTCAGAGAAATGGCTAATGAGAAGTATCTGTCAATAGTTAATTGTTGAGTAACTGTCGATTGGGAGAATATCTGTCTACAGTTACAACTGTTGGATAACTGTCGATTGGGAGAATATCTGTCTACAGTTACAACTGTCAGATAACTGTCGATTGGGAGAATATCTGTCTACAGTTACAACTGTCAGATAACTGTCGATTGGGAGAATATCTGTCAACAGTTACAACTGTTGGATAACTGTCGATTGGGAGAATATCTGTCTACAGTTACAACTGTTGGATAACTGTTGATTGGGAGAATATCTGTCTACAGTTACAACTGTCAGATAACTGTCGATTGGGAGAATATCTGTCTACAGTTACAACTGTTGGATAACTGTCTATGGGAGAATATCTGTCAACAGTTACAACTGTTTGATAACTGTCTATGGGAGAATATCTGTCAACAGTTACAACTGTTTGATAACTGTCGATTGGGAGAATATCTGTCTACAGTTACAACTGTTGGATAACTGTCGATTGGGAGATTATCTGTCTACAGTTACAACTGTCAGATAACTGTCGATTGGGAGAATATCTGTCAACAGTTACAGCTGTTTGATAACTGATGATTGGGAGAATATCTGTCAACAGTTACAGCTGTTTGATAACTGATGATTGGGAGAATATCTGTCTACAGTTACAACTGCTGGATAACTGTCGATGGGGAGAATAACTGTCAACAGTTACAACTGTCAGATAACTGTCGATTGGGAGAATAACTGTCAACAGTTACAACTGTTGGATAACTGTCGATGGGGAGAATATCTGTCAACAGTTACAACTGTTGGATAACTGTCGATTGGGAGAATAACTGTCAACAGTTACAACTGTTGGATAACTGTCGATGGGGAGAATATCTGTCAACAGTTACAACTGTTGGATAACTGTCGATTGGGAGAATATCTGTCTACAGTTACAACTGTTGGATAACTGTCGATTGGGAGAATATCTGTCTACAGTTACAACTGTTGGATAACTGTCGATTGGGAGAATATCTGTCTGCAGTTACAACTGTTGGATAACTGTCGATTGGGAGAATATCTGTCAACAGTTACAACTGTCAGATAACTGTCTATGGGAGAATATCTGTCTACAGTTACAACTGTTTGATAACTGTCGATTGGGAGAATATCTGTCAACAGTTACAACTGTTGGTTAACTGTCTATTTGGGAATATGTGTCAATGTCACAAGTGTCTGTTTACACAGTGATAGAGTTTCTTTCCATTACTGGACATCGTTATGATTCATATTATACCAGTAACAAGTACTAACCCTAGTTTGATATTATGCCTCCAGCTATTATGTCAGCAGGTTTTGCTCTGACTGGGTTTATATCAGTAGATAATGCATATCCATGGAGGTTAAATGTGATAAAATGTGTTTGTAATTCATGCATTTGAAATGACTCTCATTTATCTGAATTATTATCAAAGGAAGCGAGCTTGCCGGTCATGCGCCAAAGTGCAGTTATTTTTAATAGCAAGTTTTGCTTTTAAACACTAAACCTACCCAATGTTGAAATTACAAATATTGAGTTTTGTATAACAATTGAGTTTTGTATGACAATGTATTTTAAAATTTTGAAAATCATAACATTTTTTTATTTCTTTGTTGATTCACTCTCTTTTAAAACCAAATTTATTGTTAACAAACATGTGATACAAGAAGCTTGTTGGCATATTAATTTGTGCTATCTGCATGAAGGACCATCTGATACGCCCATCTTTAATGGGTTGAGGTATATTTTACCAGTTGGTTGGGAAATTCTGGCCTTTAATGGACAGAGACTTATTTCTTCATTTTGGTTGGGAAACTCTGGCCTTTAATGGGGTAAGAGGGAATGTTTCACCCATTGGATGGAAAACTCTGGCCTTTAATGGGGTAAGAAGGAATGTTTCACCCATTGGATGGAAAACTCTGGCCTTTAATATGTGAAGGCTTATTTCATCATTTTGGTGGAAAAACTCTGGCCTGTAATGGGTGGAGGCTTATTTCACCATTTTGATGGGAAACCTCTTTCTTAAATAAATGGAGGTTTATTTCACTTTTTGATGGGAAACTTTAGTCTTTAATGTGGTAAGATTAGTTCATGATATGAAAGAAAAGTCAAGTTTAGATGGGCCGAGTTGAATCTCACCAATATATGGGAATCTCCAGTCTACATGTTCCCATTCTGTATGAAAATTATATCTGACATAAGCTGTGTTTTATCTTACTATTACTACCATACCTATACTTTGGTGAAGTTTTATCTCTCCACCATGTGAGTTCTCCTTTAGCTAGGACTAAACTGGCTTTAAAGAGCTTCATACTCATATGAAAAAATTAAGCCCTACTTGGCCAGGTTTTATATGGCCTTGGGACTTACCAGTCCTTCCTGGGCCAAGATGTATCACAAAGTCCTGTATTTGTCAATGTTTCTTTTCAGTGCTGTAGATGGAATGTAAGAACCATTGTGATCGTATAGAGTTTTAGACATTCCAGTAAAATAAATAAAATATTATGTTTTTTACACAATTATTATTCTTGTTGTTTCCTCTTTGAATGATATCATGCAGTTTGTATTCTTCTATGAAACCAGGAACTCGATGGTTATTAAAAAATTGTCTCATTTTGGTAGAAATAACAAAAATGTGATAATTTGTACAGGTTTTCCTATACAACTATTGCACCACCATAAATAACTAAAACTATGTTCTATACAATAAGACCAAGAAAACTTGGCTACAACCGACAAAAAAAATGAGAATTGTTTCAATTTTTGAACCATTACAACTACTTCGTGACGTTCACACAACTTGGCTACACACAATGACAACAAAAAAAATGAGACACACAATTGTTTCACACACAATGACAATTTTGAACCATTACAACTACTTTGTGACGTTCACACAATGACAATAAAATGTATTACAACGTTCACACACAAGGACAATAAAATGTATTACACACACAAGGACAATAAATGTATTATAACGTTCACACACAATGACAATAAATGTATTATAACATTCACACACAATGACAATAAATGTATTGTAACGTTCACACACAATGACAATAAATGTATTATAACGTTCACACACAATGACAATAAATGTATTGTAACGTTCACACACAATGACAATAAATGTATTATAACGTTCACACACAAGGACAATAAATGTATTATAACGTTCACACACAAGGACAATAAATGTATTATAACGTTCACACACAAGGACAATAAATGTATTGTAACGTTCACACACGAGGACAATAAAATGTATTGTAACGTTCACACACGAGGACAATAAATGTATTATAACGTTCACACACAAGGACAATAAATGTATTGTAACGTTCACACACGAGGACAATAAATGTATTATAACGTTCACACACAAGGACAATAAATGTATTATAACGTTCACACACAAGGACAATAAATGTATTATAACGTTCACACACAAGGACAATAAATGTATTATAACGTTCACACACGAGGACAATAAAATGTATTATAATGTTCACACACAAGGACAATAAAATGTATTATAACGTTCACACACAATGACAATAAATGTATTATAACGTTCACACACAAGGACAATAAATGTATTATAACGTTCACACACAAGGACAATAAATGTATTATAATGTTTACACACAAGGACAATAAATGTATTATAATGTTTACACACAAGGACAATAAATGTATTATAATGTTTACACACAATGACAATAAAATGTATTACACACACAAGGACAATAAATGTATTATAACGTTCACACACAAGGACAATAAATGTATTATAATGTTTACACACAATGACAATAAAATGTATTATAACGTTCACACACAAGGACAATAAATGTATTATAACGTTCACACACAATGACAATAAATGTATTATAACATTCACACACAAGGACAATAAAATGTATTACACACACAAGGACAATAAAATGTATTATAACGTTCACACACAAGGACAATAAATGTATTATAATGTTTACACACAAGGACAATATATGTGTTATAATGTTTACACACAATGACAATAAATGTATTATAACGTTCACACTCGAGGACAATAAATGTATTATAACGTTCACACACAAGGACAATAAATGTATTATAACGTTCACACACAAGGACAATAAAGTGCATCATAAATTTCACAAATGTAATGTATTGGATCACTAATGATATCCGGTCCGCAATCCGGATCCTTCTCTGATATTTCTGTGTATTAAGTCACTGGTTTTTGTTACACGTTAAAAAAAAGTCATGCATCTTTGATGTTCCTGCAGGGCATCCGTGCTTTCCTGCTAACCCCAGATCGGTACACTTCAACACACAAGGACAATAAAATGCATCATAAATTTCACACACAATGACAATAAAATGTAGTATAACGTTCACACAACCAAGGACAAGTAACATTATAGATTTAAATGTGATATTGACGTTCTGTGTTTCGTTCACCTATGTATCATTTATACGCAATATCGTCGTATATGAGACTGTACACTATAATTTACAGTGATTCGGTCGGTGTAGAAATTAATCAATCAAGATGTTTCCTAGGTAATGAAACTGACTACCAGTCGATTTCACTTCGGTATCATTATACTGTGTCAGAAGCTGTTGGACTTTAGACTTTCACGAAAAAATGATCAGTTGCTATACAAAACTATCAAATTGTATTGTCAAACACGTAATTTTACAACAAACAGACAACATCAATCTGACCGTCCAGATTAGGATGTAAAATCCGTCACACAGAAAATGTCGTCACTGACTGACGAGATCGACTTCCATTTATAATTTCCATTGTTATTCTATTCTATAAATCGTATCAATTCACTCAAGGACACGAAAACATAAATGATTCCCGAATAAAGACTAGATATATTGATTCCTAAAATCTAACTGAGAACCGCATAATTTTAATGAAATATCAAAATGCGCAATTTTATTTCGAATGAACTAAAAATACGCCGCAAAAGATGTAATCATTCACACAACTGAGAGAATTTACACTTTTATAAGTCAATAATCAAATTAACTTTGTTACTACACTATTTCATACTATTGTTAAATATGATGACACGATGACATATTATTGCTGCTGTTTCGCGATTTGGACACGCTTACATCATCATTTGATTAAGCGTGAAGTTTAAACGGCGTATTCATTTTTTGTTTTTGTTTGTTTGTTTGTTTTTTTTTTTTTGTAATCTTTTGATATAGATATTTGAGAAATATAGACAATAAACTGTTACCACATCTGGTATACAGTTCATATGAAGCCACTCCGGGTGGGAGACAGAAATCAGTGGCTCCCTAACGGGCGACATTCTATATATCTTTCACCTGGATTGACTTCACGTCAATTTTGCAACCCTGTAATCCGTTATATGGCACAATGACGTTCACACACAACATTCTGATCTCTCGGAGTCACTCCCATTCGTATCACTTGACGACCAATGGCATCCGAGTATAAAACGCAATGACGACAAAGACATGTTTACCGAAGGTCTGGAGTACTGTTGGAATTGATGAAAAATCAATAAAAAGATAAAATTTACATGAAAACATCATGTTTAATTATTGTCTCTCTGGAAATCAGTAGTATATCATACTGATATTTGCAAGTAAACACTGTCATATATTGTCTGTCAACCCCAACGGACTTTGTCTAATTACCGACTAGATGCGACCAGGGAATTCTGGGTAATAAACGGCACAAAGTAACAATTTACTGACACAAGTTATAAGCTGATTTCATGTCACAAACAAGGTAATTTATTGTGTTATACATCATTAACTATATACTCTTTTTATAAGTATTCAGAGAACATACGATATTGTGATAATTCCATGTTGTCGATTGCGGAATTCACAAATGGAAAATTAAATAATTTAAATGGTTTTAGACATGTTCTCATTATCATTCAGTCCGTCGGGATAAATTATTTGTTTTTTAGTATTAAAAAATTATTGCTTTCAATACTCTGCGCGGCGTCGACTTTATTAACTTGCAGAAAAGTGATATTTTTTTCGCGTGTGTGCTGGATGCATTTTTAAATGTAATTAACAATACTTTTATGGGTTTCCATTTCGTATGCAATAAATTACGCTTTCAAAATTTTATAACCTTATCTGCCAACTGCCTAGCTTAAATGAATTGTTCATAGGCCTGTTGTATTACTATCATATCAAAATTAAATGTTGTATCGGTTCTGAACTATTTATATGTTATTTTGTCCAATAAAAATAGATCTGAGATCATCGCTCTGTTGACTTTCACAAAATACACATATAAATCGGAAAACACGCTACGTTTAACAAACAATTACAAACACATATAATTTTTTTCAGATTTTTTTTTTATTCAATAAACTAACGTTAATCCAAACTATCTAATTAGAATGACCAAATAAGGCTAATCTAATCATAAGGAACTTCTGTGTGTAGGTCATAACAAGCAATTTAGAAGTATGGTTCTGGAATTGGGTACGTGTAGGGACGTTTGATATATAAGTACATTCGAATAATCAAATAACTTATCAGCGGACGATGAAACCATTTGGATAGAATCAGTTTTAGATAATACATAAAACGTATTAGGTTTTCTCTATAGACTCTCGTAACAAGATGCAATATCTGGTATCTCTAGCGTTTGGTATGTCCCCAAATGTGATTTTAATACGCGATTTAAACGTCGACTTTCTGCCAAACCTTCCAAAGCCGTTTGTGTGATGTAATCATTCAGCATTATTTAAGAAATGTTATTACAAACCCCTACTAGGGTGATTCATTTATCATCAGTGGTTCAGCCGAGGTTTACACTGATCCTGTAATTACTAATAAATATATCAGTGATCATCGTGTGATTGTTCTATCTGTATTCATATAGTGTGTTAAAACACCTCAGCCGTTTAAGTGAATGATATGGTTGAACAACGAGGAAAATAACGTCGGTGTACAAGCTGACAGAACTGCAACGAACCAGGAAGAACAGTTTAGAAATGAAATTTGAATTGACAATAAATGTAACAATATGTCTTTCAAACCACTTACTCACTCGATTGATAAAATTGTTGTAACTACTCTCTAATATAAAGACATACCACGATTATAACCGGTGATTTTTCGAAAACTTTTGATCGTGCTTAGGAGAAGAAGACTCATTTTGAAAATGAAAACAAAAACAAAAAACAAAAAAAACATGAAACTATTGAAAATTTGTTGAAATGGCTTGTCAATGAAAGTTGTTATGAAAAATATACTTCTGAACGAGATATGAAAACCTGATGTTCCATAGGGTCGGTATTAGCACAGGGGTTTGGTACGAATGCTCAACAACGGTCCACATATATGTAGTATATTGATTATAATATACCGGGAATTCGTGCCAATTCCCTGTGAGTTTGTGCCACTGTTGTTTCTTAAATATTCACTTAGGTCCAGTACGAGAACTTGTCACACTTCTGGCAGAGTCTCCTTTTTTGTGTTTGGTGCCATAGACCATCAAGGTATCATCCAATTTAACGATAATCAAGATTACATTTGAATATCCTATTGTCTAACAAAACACGTGTGCTTTGACAGCTAGGCAGCAGGCACACATATATTACTGATAAATTAAACACATGTGCATACTGTATTTTAAAATAGCTCATTAAAATATTGACAAATGCTGAAGGGTAGCAAGCTTCTGGAATGGTTGAATGTGGCATGACATTCATGTCAGTAAAATGCCATTTCTTGGCAGGAACATACAGACATGAAAGACTGCAATGGGCACGTGATCACAGGACATAGAATATTAGGTCTTGGCGAAGATTCCACCAGTTTAAAATAAGCCGCTTTTTACGGAGTCCGGCAAACGGCAGAATCCATATTTGGGAACCAAGAAATGCAGTATACCATCAGAATCACGTTCTCGGCACTTGGCCTTTGGTAGGGGCGATGTTAATGTTTGGAGGGTCATTAACTCTGATCTTTAAGCTTTGCTTACATGCCCTTGATGGGAAATGTAAAGAAGTACCTTGATGAGATCATACGACCTTTAGTTGTGCAGCATTTCGATGTCCATCCTAATTGATGACAATGCCAAACTATATAGAACCCGCCTTGTGCAAGACTATTTTCGACAAGAAGTTAAAGAGACGTTCCAACGACTTGCAATGTCAGCAAAAATGACACCAATGGGGCATGTATGGACCTCGGACGAACAATCAATGAACTGAATTCGAAATGCTAATTACCTGGAGAATTATGGGCTGCATTGATTCAGGAGAGACAGAGGTTACTCCAGCTATGGTGTCTGATCATTGGTATCAGACGAAGGGTCAAGTACCTGAAACTGACATTTTCTTACCCAATAGAACTCTTTAATAAGTGAATCTCCTCGATAAAGTAACTTGACTTGGCGATTTGATGACGTATTTGCTAATAAAAGACAGTTAAAGAGAAACTTTTGTTCTCTGGATTTTGAAATGCCTTTTTAACACATCTTTTTTAAATGATACAACACTTCCGGTCCTGTAAATTTCTTTTCCTAGGGACTGTGAATAGTTTCGTTAGATGTCTAAAACATTCCAATATATCCTGTTGAGTTGTCGTTGAATATTTATCCTAGATACAGCGAACAAGGGTCAAGTGATTTTCCCCGGGTACTCCGGTTTCCTCCCAAAATAAGACCCCTCGCGCACTTACATCCGGGCCAACAAGAGTGATCATTATAAGTTGCTATAACTTCTTTCGCAATTGTTGTAAAATAAATAAAATAATAATTTTTTATATCGTAAGATACGGAGAAAGGAACGTGAATATATTACATTGTCGTATACATAATGATGTTAGTATATTCTGATTTATTCCGTGTCGGTCTTACTGATAGTCCGCCCTGTCGATAGGGCCATAATACGGATAGGCAACCATTTTATTTTTTTTATTGTAGAAAGTTATCATAATGTTCAAAGAAAAAAAAACAATGTTTAAAGTTTTATTGCTGTATATAAATATTACATATGAAAGCCTTTTATAGGGTGATAATTATTCAGATTTAAAAATAAAATTAAGTTATTTGTGAGCACGTGCAGAACTTAATTGTTGACAGTTAAAGGTTTGTGAAAGTACATGTCTATGTGTAGTGTCATCCGCCTAGTTGTCAACTCGTACATTTTCTAATTTCAGATTATATATATATATATATATATATCTGTTTCTTCTGTTCTTATACTTTGTAAAATGCGATGTGTAGTGTTTAATGTAAGGTCAGTGCTACATATAATTGTATTATGGAGAGGACATTGATGAGTTGTGATAACTCCCTTCCGATCCTTTTGTATATCCTCTATGCAATGAAACCGGTTTAAATTCAAATATGATAATTTGTCAACAATTGTGCACCGATCCCAGGACTATAAATTAATTGATAAATGTTTAAGGTTCATAGGCGGAGCAGCCAGGAAAAGTCATATCCGAGTATTCTGATGTGTTTCATGGGGAGTTTGACAGTCATCATAATGACGGGAAATATTCTATTTTCTCCATCAACGTTTGATGCTAGTTAGTACAACCGATGATTCCGTCATTGTTTACAGTGTACACATTTGGAAATTTGATATTTCTTACTTGGATTCACCAAGATTTACATCGCGGGAGACCCGAACTTATTTTTCCCAGTTTTGGAAAGAGATTAAGGTCGTTTAGGACTAGGTATGGAGTATATAGTAAGGGTGAGGGAGGAATTTATCACAACATCCTAGCACGTTTCCATGGTAATTCTGCTGGTGTGGACTGGTGCCTTGTCTTAGTGAAAAAGTATCCCCTGGCGGATTTTCTTGTGTTTCTCCTTGATTGATGTGCGTACCTACATCTGTAGGTTAGGGTGATATTCAGGCTCCCGACATATTGCGATGGGGTAGGTAGTTGGTGTGAATCACACCTTTACTTCCACAAAATAAACGGTCGTCATGACCTATTTGTTGGACCTGTGGCTTTGGGCATCATTGTTGTACCACAACATTGTAAGAGATCCAACATGGCGAGCAACTTTTGACGGGCACCTTGTAATTTTGTTATCTCTTACTTCCACATCTGATTTTCCCGTTGTTGGGTCATGGCACATTAAGACACTTCGAAACGTTATATAAACAATGAATTCGTGTTGTTTACTTTACAAACTTCAGACGTGATAAAGACACGTTACCGATTGTTTAGATTTTTGCAGTTAAATTTGCATATGTTAATACTGTTCTTGCACAACCAGGGAGGCGCAGTCTAGAAAGTAATGTAGGAACAACGACTTTTAACCTCTGGAACAAGAGATACACCCATTATACCTTCTGTGTCTGATGTGTAAAGAAACATAAGCATTTATGGTAGCTAGTGACTGTTAGAACCCTAGCTGTTAATAACTGCCTTGGTGCTCCTTGTCCTTCATCGTTAGCTGTCACTGATGACGTCATGCTCGCCTGAACCTATGCTACTTAGGTACATCCTAGAGTGGTTAAGATACTGATTTCAATTTGGATGTCGACTAGAGGGGCACCAAGGTCGTCACGTTTGCACATCTGTCTTGTCTGTATTTGGCGAAGTCGCCTTAACTCCATTATTCCAGGGAGGCGATCTCATTAGTGGAAGATATGACTACTTCTAGCTCATATATGGACCTAGGTCCAGCAAATTTTGTGTGCAATCTCTTGAAGAATATTGGATTGACTCCACTCTTACCATGGAGTCCAGCTCCATTAACAGCCTAAATAGATCTTCGTTCCTTTTAAATATGGCTGTATATGCCCATTCTACCCGTGTTTATGCTGTGAATGACGTAACGATAAAGTTAGACGGAGGCGATTGCCGCCTGCAATAAACTGTTCGTCCTCCAGAGGATAAAACCCGGACCGAGGCGATTATCTCCAGGAATACAGTGCTCGTCCTCCAGAGGATAAAACCCGGACCGAGGCGATTATCTCCAGGAATACAGTGTTCGTCCTCCAGAGGATAAAACCCGGACCGAGGCGATTATCTCCAGGAATACAGTGTTCGTCCTCCAAAAGATAAAACCCGGACCGAGGCGATTATCTCCAGGAATACAGTGTTCGTCCTCCAGAGGATAAAACCCGGACCGAGGCGATTATCTCCAGGAATACAGTGTTCGTCCTCCAAAAGATAAAACCCGGACCGAGGCGATTATCTCCAGGAATATACTGTTCGTCCTCCAGAGGATAAAACCCGGACCGAAGCGATTATCTCCAGGAATACAGTGTTCGTCCTCAAAGGATACAACCCGGACCGAGGCGATTATCTCCAGGAATACAGTGTTCGTCCTCCAAAGGATACAACCTGGACCGAAGCGATTATCTCCAGGAATACAGTGTTCGTCCTCAAAAGATACAACCCGGACCAAGGCGATTATCTCCAGGAATACAGTGTTCGTCCTCCTGAGGATAAAACCCGGACGGAGGCGATTATCTCCAGGAAAACAGTGTTCGTCCTCAAAGGATAAAACCCAGACCAAGGCGATTATCTCCAGGAACACAGTGTTCGTCCTCAAAGGATAAAACCCGGACCAAAGCGATTATCTCCAGGAATACAGTGTTCGTCCTCAAAGGATAAAACCCAGACCAAGGCGATTATCTCCAGGAAAACAGTGTTCGTCCTCAAAGGATAAAACCCAGACCAAGGCGATTATCTCCAGGAATACAGTGTTCGTCCTCAAAGGATAAAACCCGGACCAAGGCGATTATCTCCAGGAATACAGTGTTCGTCCTCAAAGGATAAAACCCAGACCAAGGTGATTATCTCCAGGAAAACAGTGTTCGTCCTCAAAGGATAAAACCCAGACCAAGGCGATTATCTCCAGGAATACAGTGTTCGTCCTCAAAGGATAAAACCCGGACCAAGGCGATTATCTCTAGGAATACAGTGTTCGTCCTCCTGAGGATAAAACCCAGACCAAGGCGATTATCTCCAGGAAAACAGTGTTCGTCCTCAAAGGATAAAACCCAGACCAAGGTGATTATCTCCAGGAATATACTGTTCGTCCTCAAAGGATACAACCCGGACCAAGGCGATTATCTCTAGGAATACAGTGTTCGTCCTCCTGAGGATAAAACCCGGACCGAGGCGATTATCTCCAGGAATACAGTGTTCGTCCTCAAAGGATAAAACCCGGACCGAGGCGATTATCTCCAGGAATATACTGTTCGTCCTCAAAGGATACAACCCGGACCGAGGCGATTATCTCCAGGAATACAGTGTTCGTCCTCCTGAGGATAAAACCCGGACCGAGGCGATTATTTCCAGGAATATACTGTTCGTCCCCAAAAGATGAAACCCGGACCGAAGCGATTATCTCCAGGAATACAGTGTTCGTCCTCCAAGGATAAAACCCGGACCCAGGCGATTATCTCCAGGAATATACTGTTCGTCCTCAAAGGATACAACCCGGACCGAGGCGATTATCTCTAGGAATACAGTGTTCGTCCTCCTGAGGATAAAACCCGGACCGAGGCGATTATCTCCAGGAATACAGTGTTCGTCCTCAAAGGATACAACCCGGACCGAGGCGATTATCTCCAGGAATATACTGTTCGTCCTCAAAGGATAAAACCCGGACCGAGGCGATTATCTCCAGGAATATACTGTTCGTCCTCAAAGGATACAACCCGGACCGAGGCGATTATCTCCAGAAATATACTGTTCGTCCTCAAAGGATACAACCCGGACCGAGGCGATTATCTCCAGGATTTTCATGGTGCGTCTCCCAAACAAAAATGAATATAAAGGAAAATACAGATTATGATGTTTATAGCGATTGTTGATATAGTATGTTTAAAACGTAAATACAGCCGATCATAGTTAACTGAATTTGAAAATTGAATACCATGATAATGCATTCGTCCGGAACCGGAAAAACGATACTGACGACATCGTTAGGCGAAGTCCACTCAACCGTGTGTATACTTCATCTCATAGGAGTGATGACGTTAGCCTGAGAACAGCTCCTTTCAACAGTCTCAACGTATCTCCTAGGAATGGTGTCTCTCTCCAGGAGTGATGACATCACCATGAAGGAAGTCCTTTCTGCAGTGGCGCGGGTCTTCTGTGGAAAATAAAGACGTCTGTGTGTACCAGCGGTGGTAGAACTGTGTACCACGGGTCCACGGTCTGTGGTAAATAAGACGGAGGTGTGTACCAGCGGAGGTGTGTGTAAATAAATGACGGAGGTGTGTGTACCAGCGGAGGTAGAACTCCACGGGTCTGTGGTAAATAAGACGTCTGTGTGTACCAGCGGATATAGAACTCCACGGGTCTGTAGTAAATAAGACGGAGGTGTGTACCAGCGGAGGTAGAACTCCACGAGTCTGTGGTAAATAAGACGGAGGTGTGTACCAGTGGAGGTAGAACTCCACGGGTCTGTGGTAAATAAAGACATCTGTTTGAACCAGTGGAGGTAGAACTCCACGAGTCTGTGGTAAATAAGACGTCTGTGTGTACCAGCGGAGGTAGAACTCCACGGGTCTGTAGTAAATAAGACGGAGGTGTGTACCAACGGAGATAGAACTCCACGAGTCTGTGGTAAATAAGACGTCTGTGTGTACCAGTGGAGGTAGAACTCCACGGGTCTGTGGTAAATAAAGACGTCTGTGTGTACCAGCGGAGGTAGAACTCCACGGGTCTGTGGTAAAGAGTGTACCAGTGGAGGTAGAACTCCACGGGTCTGTGTGTACCAATAAACTCCACGGGTCTGTGGTAAATAAAGACGTCTGTGTGTACCAGTGGAGGTAGTGTGTAAAGAGGTGTGTGTGTAAGAACTCCACGGGTCTGTGGTAAATAAGACGGGTCTGTGGTAAATAAGACGGAGGTGTGTACCAGCGTGTGTACCAGCGGAGGTAGAACTCCACGGGTCTGTGGTAAATAAAGACGTCTGTGTGTACCAGCGGAGGTAGAACTCCACGGGTCTGTAGTAAATAAGACGGAGGTGTGTACCAGCGGATATAGAACTCCACGGGTCTGTAGTAAATAAGACGGAGGTGTGTACCAGCGGAGGTAGAACTCCACGAGTCTGTGGTAAATAAAGACGTCTGTGTGTACCAGCGGAGGTAGAACTCCACGGGTCTGTGGTAAATAAAGACGTCTGTGTGTACCAGCGGAGGTAGAACTCCACGGGTCTGTGGTAAATAAGACGGAGTGTGTGTGGAGGTACCACGGGTCGGAGACGTACCAGAACTCCACGGGTCTGTAGTAAATAAGACGGAGGTGTGTACCAGCGGAGGTAGAACTCCACGAGTCTGTGGTAAATAAGACGTCTGTGTGTACCAGTGGAGGTAGAACTCCACGGGTCTGTGGTAAATAAGACGTCTGTGTGTACCAGTGGAGGTAGAACTCCACGGGTCTGTGGTAAATAAAGACATCTGTTTGAACCAGTGGAGGTAGAACTCCACGAGTCTGTGGTAAATAAGACGTCTGTGTGTAGCAGTGGAGGTAGAACTCCACGGGTCTGTAGTAAATAAGACGTCTGTGTGTACCAACGGAGATTGAACTCCACGAGTCTGTGGTAAATAAAGACGTCTGTGTGTACCAGCGGAGGTAGAACTCCACGGGTCTGTGGTAAATAAAGACGTCTGTGTGTACCAGCGGAGGTAGAACTCCACGGGTCTGTGGTAAATAAAGACGTCTGTGTGTACCAGCGGAGGTAGAACTCCACGGGTCTGTGGTAAATAAAGACGGAGGTGTGTACCAGCGGAGGTAGAACTCCACGGGTCTGTAGTAAATAAGACGGAGGTGTGTACCAGCGGAGGTAGAACTCCACGGGTCTGTGGTAAATAAAGACGTCTGTGTGTACCAGCGGAGGTAGAACTCCACGGGTCTGTGGTAAATAAAGACGTCTGTGTGTACCAGCGGAGGTAGAACTCCACGGGTCTGTAGTAAATAAGACGGAGGTGTGTACCAGCGGAGGTAGAACTCCACGGGTCTGTAGTAAATAAGACGGAGGTGTGTACCAACGGAGATAGAACTCCACGAGTCTGTGGTAAATAAAGACGTCTGTGTGTACCAGCGGAGGTAGAACTCCACGGGTCTGTGGTAAATAAAGACGTCTGTGTGTACCAGTGGAGGTAGAACTCCACGGGTCTGTGGTAAATAAGACGGAGGTGTGTACCAGTGGAGGTAGAACTCCACGGGTCTGTAGTAAATAAGACGGAGGTGTGTACCAACGGAGATAGAACTCCACGAGTCTGTGGTAAATAAAGACGTCTGTGTGTACCAGTGGAGGTAGAACTCCACGGGTCTGTGGTAAATAAACACGTCTGTGTGTACCAGTGGAGGTAGAACTCCACGAGTCTGTGGTAAATAAGACGGAGGTGTGTACCAGTGGAGGTAGAACTCCACGGGTCTGTGGTAAATAAGACGGAGGTGTGTACCAGCGGAGGTAGAACTCCACGGGTCTGTGGTAAATAAAGACGTCTGTGTGTACCAGAGGAGGTAGAACTCCACGGGTCTGTGGTAAATAAGACGTCTGTGTGTACCAACGTACCAGCGGAGGTAGAACTCCACGAGTCTGTGGTAAATAAAGACGTCTGTGTGTACCAGTGGAGGTAGAACTCCACGGGTCTGTGGTAAATAAAGACGTCTGTGTGTACCAGCGGAGGTAGAACTCCACGTGTCTGTGGTAAATGAAGACATCTGTGGTAGAACTCCACGTGTCTGTGGTAAATGAAGACATCTGTGTGAACCAGTGGGGGTAGAACTCCACGGGTCTGTGGTAAATAAACCCGTCTGTGTGTACCAGTGGAGGTAGAACTCCACGAGTCTGTGGTAAATAAAGACGTCTGTGTGTACCAGCGGAGGTAGAACTCCACGGGTCTGTGGTAAATAAAGACGTCTGTGTGTACCAGCGGAGGTAGAACTCCACGGGTCTGTGGTAAATAAAGACATCTGTTTGAACCAGTGGAGGTAGAACTCCACGAGTCTGTGGTAAATAAGACGGAGGTGTGTACCAGTGGAGGTAGAACTCCACGGGTCTGTAGTAAATAAAGACGTCTGTGTGTATCAGCGGAGGTAGAACTCCACGAGTCTGTGGTAAATAAAGACGTCTGTGTGTACCAGCGGAGGTAGAACTCCACGGGTCTGTAGTAAATAAAGACGTCTGTGTGTATCAGCGGAGGTAGAACTCCACGTGTGTACCAGCGGAGGTAGAACTCCACGGGTCTGTGGTAAATAAGACGGAGGTGTGTACCAGCGGAGGTAGAACTCCACGAGTCTGTGGTAAATAAAGACGTCTGTGTGTACCAGCGGAGGTAGAACTCCACGGGTCTGTGGTAAATAAAGACGTCTGTGTGTACCAGTGGAGGTAGAACTCCACGGGTCTGTGGTAAATAAAGACGTCTGTGTGTACCAGCGGAGGTAGAACTCCACGTGTCTGTGGTAAATGAAGACATCTGTGTGAACCAGTGGGGGTAGAACTCCACGGGTCTGTGGTAAATAAACCCGTCTGTGTGTACCAGTGGAGGTAGAACTCCACGAGTCTGTGGTAAATAAGACGGAGGTGTGTACCAGTGGAGGTAGAACTCCACGGGTCTGTAGTAAATAAGACGGAGGTGTGTACCAGTGGAGGTAGAACTCCACGGGTCTGTGGTAAATAAGACGTCTGTGTGTAGCAGTGGAGGTAGAACTCCACGGGTCTGTAGTAAATAAGACGGAGGTGTGTACCAACGGAGATTGAACTCCACGTGTCTGTGGTAAATAAAGACGTCTGTGTGTACCAGCGGAGGTAGAACTCCACGTGTCTGTGGTATGTACCAAATAAAGTCTGTGGTAAATAAGACGTCTGTGTGTACCAGCGGAGGTAGAACTCCACGGGTCTGTGGTAAATAAACCCGTCTGTGTGTACCAGTGGAGGTAGAACTCCACGGGTCTGTGGTAAATAAAGACGTCTGTGTGTACCAGCGGAGGTAGAACTCCACGGGTCTGTAGTAAATAAGACGGAGGTGTGTGTACCAGCGGAGGTAGAACTCCACGGGTCTGTGGTAAATAAATGTGTACCAGCGGAGGTAGAACTCCACGGGTCTGTGGTAAATAAGACGTGTGTGTACCAGCGGAGGTAGAACTCCACGGGTCTGTGGTAAATAAAGACGTCTGTGTGTACCAGCGGAGGTAGAACTCCACGGGTCTGTGGTAAATAAAGACGTCTGTGTGTACCAGCGGAGGTAGAACTCCACGGGTCTGTAGTAAATAAGACGGAGGTGTGTACCAGCGGAGGTAGAACTCCACGAGTCTGTGGTAAATAAGACGGAGGTGTGTACCAGTGGAGGTAGAACTCCACGGGTCTGTGGTAAATAAAGACATCAATTAAATAAAGACGTCTGTGTGTACCAGCGGAGGTAGAACTCCACGGGTCTGTGGTAAATAAAGACGTCTGTGTGTACCAGCGGAGGTAGAACTCCACGGGTCTGTAGTAAATAAGACGTCTGTGTGTACCAGCGGATACAGAACTCCACGGGTCTGTAGTAAATAAGACGGAGGTGTGTACCAACGGAGATAGAACTCCACGAGTCTGTAGTAAATAAGACGGAGGTGTGTACCAGCGGAGGTAGAACTCCACGAGTCTGTGGTAAATAAAGACATCTGTTTGAACCAGTGGAGGTAGAACTCCACCAAGCAAGCACGACGTCATTTGATACATAAAAAGTACCTTACTGATTCCCGTCTTTCAAAGACAAATATCAACTGCTTTTGATTTCGCTAAAAAAAAGTTATGAAAAGAAAAAAAAATCCTGATTTGTCATTGAATAAATATTTCATATATATTTGGAGTGATGTAAATTTTTTTCAATAAACAAATTGAGAATGTCCTCTGCGTATACGAGACTAAACAAATCCAGGATATCAACACAGGTCTGAAGGGAAACATCATGTATATAACACCGTGGCAGATAAAACAGTAAGTTAATTCAGGTAATGGCACGTGTAGGGTGCTTGTGCTGATGACTGGCACGTGTATACCGTTAGTATATGTATATTATTCATCTCATTAAATCTAATAAGACGACCGTGAATTGGTATGTTATTAATTGCCCTATAGGGAGACATTTAAAGAGAAAATATGGCAACTGAATTGCAGAGAATTGTTTTAATTTTGCTGTTTAATTGAACTACATATATTCACCGATCAATAATGTCTGTTGGATTCCGATCGATGTCCATGCTTAATGACGTTTAGAACAGCAAAACTAGAGACCTTTCTCTCATACTGCTTTTGAATTTAACAAAATCGCATAGAAAGATGAAATTATTTTTTGAATATGTGACTCAAATATCATAACTTTGAAAAAAGTTCATCTTATGTAAAGCATGGTGATTTCAATTTTCCTATTATGAACTTTTCATTTCTGGATAGCAGCAAACCTGTATCCCATAACTTTGGCGTTTACATGTCGCAGTTGATTCGATATTTCAAGTCCTGTTCGAGGGTAATTGCAAGTTGATGATAATCGTGATCTCATTGAGAAATATTCCATTTCTTTGTGCAGAATGAAGCTGGACGTATTTGATGCTCGTTAGTTCACCAGTTGGTTCCATTGTTGTATACCTTGTTCTTATTTGAGAACGTGACATTACTTACATGTATTGACTACGGGTGTCGTTGCTGAAGCAGAAGACGCTTTTTTCCAGGACAACTAGACTTATTCTCCTCGTACTTTCAAAAGTCTCCGTGTAAATAATTCTTTTATGTATATGTTAACATAGTTTTATTTCATATGAATTTAGATTCCAATGATAACACGATGGCGACCTGAAAACTTCATCAACCTGCATTTCCTGAAACTCCATAAGTCATTTGTCGACATTTCAAACGGAAATCCTAATATCATTATGATCCGTTGTTTATAGAATCAACCGCAACAGCGTAGGCGTGGAACATGTAAGCATGTTTCTCTTTACAAATGGAACTAAATAATTAACAAGTTCCTTCAGTTGTAATGGGATCTAAGAATACACATAGTAATTTCAGCCAAAGGTTCCAGTTGATAAACAGTTTTCACAAGAGGGTGTTTAATACTGGGCATTAACTCTCTGGATTCCACATGTTTCTAATTCTAGAGTAAACAGTAACGAAGTAAAACTAATTCTGATTTAACAGTACTAAAATCGGAGAAAGAAGAACACGTTCAGGTTTTAAAACGGATTCTTAATATGGATTCTTGCGAACTTGAGAGTCTATGTAAACGGGGAAGGTTCCTATCGCTGAAGAAAAGTTAACTTATATCTCGTCTTTGAAAAGATCGGCTCATAATTTTTAATTAGGGTTTCTATTTTTTTTTTTTTTTTTTTAGGTTTAGAAAAATATTTATTTCCCCAGCAATTAATTAAAAGGAGGCTGCCAGGGTTGAGGAGCCGTGGGATCAGTCCTCGAATAGCTGAACGCCATCACGCAGGAGGACTGTCATTCAACATACTGACACGTTTAGCTATATTATAATAAAGTAATATTCCGGTAAACCTGATATAGACCGGCAAACAAATCAAACTACTTACATAAACCACAAAGCAGGGTAAAAAAAAAAAAACAGGACAAACATACAAACAGGACAGACAAACAAATAGGACAGACAAACAAACAGGACAGACAAACTGACAGTGACCAGACAAGAGATAATAAACAGATAGCCAAGACATAATACAAACAATGTAACAAAATACAATGCTGTAAGAAACATGATACTTATCAATTTTTATTGGTTGTTTTTTACAAAAGGGACATAAATATTTCTGTTATTATTATTAAGTAAGCAGCTTTTGAAAAAAAAGGTTAGGTGTCACAATTAGACATTTATAACGCTGACCATTCCCTCCAAAGGGTTTTTAATTTCTCAGCTTCATGTTGATTTTCTGATATGCGCTTTTGTACTTTATATGTTTCCCTAATTTCATTAATAAATGCTAAGACATTTTGTTTTATATATTTAATATTTAATGCTTAAACATATCTCATTATTGACTGCAGCCTTTGCTTTATCATTGCTTAAAAATCCAAAGATGAAATATTTCTTATCTAATACAAAGTTAGTATGAAAAATCTGAGACAATCTCTCAAAGTTATGTAGCAATCGTCTCACATCTGGACAATCCCACAAGATATGTTCAATTCTTTCTCTGTCTGTTTTACATAATGAACAGAAAGAATTATCAGTTAATCCCATTTTAAATAAAATTGAATTAGTAATAAAAATGTGGTGATTAATTTTATATTGAAGCCATTAAAATTTGATATTTTTATTTACTTTGAAAGGAAGGATATAGATTTGTTTCCATGTGGCATCATTGATATTGTAATTAATCCATTTTAATTTACTAGTGGGTGTGACATTATTTTTACACAATACATTACACATGTCTCTAGATCCCTTCTTGCTTTTTAGAATAACTTCTAAACTTAATGGAATATATGGGTATTTAATTGATACATGTTCATTATTTTGTTGATGTTTGTGAAGTGCTTTTGTTATTAATGATGCTATGCCATGATATTTTAGAAAGTTGCACCTAATGTCAAATATGCTTGAATTCTTCACAGATAGGAAAGACACTTACCATTATCACCAATTATATCATTAATAATCCTCACCCCTTTTGATATAAATCCTTGTAGAATATAGTTTTACATGTTATTTTTATGTCATTATTGAACCATAATGGAGACTTCAAAATATTCATAGTTGTTAATAATGCTAGACTGAATTATTTTCAGCCATGCTTTTAGTACGTCTTTCCAGAATGAATTGTTAGTTCTCTTCCTACTGTCACCAATAAAACCACTTCCACAATTATCAAGTATATTACCATTTAATTAAGCATAAAGAATTATTTTTCCATCTGCCTTTTCCAGGATGTAATCTACGAATCCAAACAGATTTAAGTGAATTTATAAAGGAAAAAACATTTAGCATTTTTAACCCTCCATCAATTTTAGGTATGATTTGATTAGTGAAATTCCTTCTTTCTAGGTTGCAAAAATAACTGGTCGGTTTCCCCCATCCTCTATCCATCTTGCCTTTGATCTGATTATACTACAGTTTTCTGCTCTTTTCTAACCCAGATTTTTTTAACTCTGTTATATCTAATGGTATTTTTTCACTATTCTCTAGCTCAATTATTTCTTCCCTTAGTTTACTTTCTGTTTGGCTTTGTTCCTTTCTTTTTCAAAAAAAAAGAGAAAAAAAGATGAGTATGAGGTAGTTTCCCCCTCATTTCCATGAATAATGTTTCCAAAAAAACCTTATCATCTATTATAAAGTTTATATCGTTATCATCTATTTCATTAAGTTTCGCAAAATTATAGACTGGTACAGCATATTGTTTTTTTACTCTGTGTATCGTTGATTTAACAAGGTCTAAATATTGAAAGTCTTACAAAAGTGAGTTATTGAATTTCCACAAATCTATCCCTTTTTTAAAATTATTGAATTTTATCTTTATTACTGGCATTGAACGGTCAGATTTATAACTAGGTTCTATATTTACTTTCTCTACACGGTATAACAGGTTTTCCGATATTAGAAAAAAAATCTAAACGAGCCTTTTTCATAGGATTTAGTTTCCTCTGTGAGAAGCGTTTTCTATCAGGGTAGTGTTCTCTAAATACATCTAAAAGATCATGATTTCCATAATTTGTAACACTTTATCTCTAGCCCTCGGGTTATTCATACGCTTTTATAATTCTCATAATCTATTTAAGGTTTTAAACCTTCGTTTCCAAATTCTTCAATAGTGTTTGCTACGTTTAAAAAAAAGTGGTGTGTTTGGAGCATATATTGTAATAAATGTAATCTGTTTTCCATCAATAGCTATATCTAATGCCAAAAAATTCCCAGAATCGTCTTTCTTCACTTTGAAAACTTTATGCTCAAAATTATTATTAAACTATATTGGAACTCCTCTTGAATAAGAAGAAAAAGAACTACAAAGACAATCATATCCCCATTCTGACCTTATTCTGTTTTCTATCTCATGCGTGAAATGTGTATCTTGAATACAGTAGATATTATATCGTTTACTTCTTAAATATGAAAAAATCTTTTCTTTTATCCTTATTTCCAAGGCCCTGACAATTAACTGAAAGTATATCAATTGTCTCCATACTCAATGATGGTAATTTCAAATACTGATTGCTTACTTAAAAAAAGGACCCTGATCCTGAAATTGTATAGAGAAGGTAAAAATATTACAGCACTGACAAGTGTTACAAACATAAATGACAAAAAAGAAACAAACAGATTATAACATACAATACTAAATAAGAATGACTCCCTCATAGTTCAGTCTGCAGCTATGCCAGAATATGACAATTATTGGTAAAATAATGTTTGTGTACTGTACAGGACCCATACACACCAAATACGAAACATAACACATCACACTAAAAAAATATCTAAATTTATGTATCATAAATAAAAGTAATGGTATATATCACACACTCTCATCAATTTTTTAACCCCTATCATGCTAATCAATAAAAGATCACATTTTCATACCTGTATCCTAATGGAATGACCAATATTAGAGTTTTCAGGTATATGACTTGCCCCATGTAAAATGCAAAAAAAAAAAAAGATGTCTCTAATGTTATCAGAATACAATATTGAAATCACTAACATGGTTTTGTTGAGGGTTTTTTTATGGTCAATGGTAATGATGTAAATGACTCACTATAACTACGTAGCATGATATGGGTCAAAGAATGTGCAGTCCAAAAGTACACACATATATTTACCATTCTATAGTTATCATATGACATTTCCTTGGACTAAAGTGAAAGAAAGATTATTGAGACTCGAGTTCAAAAATTCCCCATGAGTATATCGATTATAAAGAAAAAACCACTATTTTCAATAACTACTTACTTTATTCAACAGACCGAAGTTAACGACTTACATCGACCCCTTCCAGTGAATCATGACAATATTACTATCATACTAGAAAACATTACCATTACAGGCGTCTTTGATGCTATTAACATACTTGATGCATCTAAAGCACCTGGGCCTGATTTAATAAGTGGGAATTTTTTAAAAGAAGGTAAACATCACTTAACTGGGCCTCTCTGTAATCTTTTTAACAAATCACAGTCTATTCAATCTTATCCCAAAATGTGGAAAAGGGCTAATGCTATTCCTATATTTAAAAAAGACGACCCTAGTCTAGTTTCAAATTATTTATTATAGATTTCACGTATTAGTATAATAGGAAAAGTGTTTTTTTTAAAACGTGTATAATTTTTTACGAGATTCGTCTTTTTTCACAGAACACCTTTTAGAAGAGGTGATTCTGCTATAAATCAACTATTGACTATTACAAATGATATTGGTAAAGCTTTAGATTGTGGGAAGGAGGTGCAGGTTATTTTCCTACATATAAGTAAAGCATTTGATAGGGTGTGGCATAAGGGTCTCCTTTATAAATCAAACAAAGCAGGTATTAAGTGAACGCTATTTGGGTGGTTCAAAAGATATCTTTCTGATAGGAAACAACGAGTTTTGGTAAACGGAGAATTCTAAAATTATAGTCCAATTAAAGCTGGAGTTCCTCAGGGCTCTATCTTAGGGCCCTTATTGTTCCTGATATTTATCAATGATATCGTTTCTGACATTACTAGTATTATACAGTTATTCGCAGATGATACTACCCTCTATCTCGTAGTAGACAACGCTATTAGCTCAGTCAACGTAATAAATAACGACTTATCTGACATTCATGCTTGGGCTAATCAATGGCTAGTTACGTTTAATGCTAATTTACTAACCAGTAGGAAATCTTCGAAATCTTTCCTTCCATAACTTAGTATGGATAATGTAAATATCACACAAGTAATAGAACACAAACATCTAGGTGTATATATCAATGAAGAATTAAGTTGGACTAATCATATTGACAGTATCGGCCCTAAGGAAGCTCAAATTTCCTCTTGACCATAGCACTTTAGAACGTATATATTTCTCATACATTTTACCGATCCTTGAATATGCTGATGTTGTTTGGGATTCTCTGCCAATTGTCTTTATTAATGAATTAGAATCTATTCACAAGGAATCATCAAGGAGCAACAAAATTAGTAAGTATAGAATTGTTATCTAAAGATACATGTTGGGATGCATGGACAGAAGGCAGGAAAAACATAAGATAATCAAGCTCCATAACATGGTCTATAACCATGATCCGTTTTCTCTTTCTAACATACTTCCACGGAGAAATTCCGAAATACATAATATGAGAACTAGACAACCAAATCAATTATCTACCATTAAAACCAATACCAGTTTCTACAAAAACTCCTTCCTTCCTTCTTCTGTCCATATGTGGAACAATCTACCTACCACTATTAGAGAAAACCCCTCTTTGTCTGTCCTTAAACTGAATTATCTTTATAGAGACAAAAGTAAATCGCAAAATAGTTACTCTGTAATCATTCATTTTTGTGGGGAATATATTTTGATTGATTTTTTGTGTACGAATCCATATGTCCATGAACTATTGAAATGAGTGCAAGTCTATTTGTTGATGTTTATCTATCGACAAATCAAAGTGTACGTGATATAGTGTTTTTATTTCAACCAAGAAATTGGAGACGCATGAAAAGAGATGATTTTACCGTATTCGCATTAAAAATGAATCAAGAAGATGATAATGGCGTCATTTGTATGGGAATGTGTTTTGTTTGCCAAATCACCCAATAGATAAATGTTTCTACAGCTGTATGCTTTTACTGTTATTACGTTTGTATTGTATGTTGGCAATTACGCACGACATGAATGGAGGAAATTCAGGGAATATCGGGATACCCGTCGAAGGACCAATAAAATTAAATGTTCTTACAACTGCTGAATCTATATGCTAACAGTAGTGCTAAATGATAGATTTAAGTTGGTTTACACATTAAACCACTTAATTTGGAATTCATTAAGCCTTCGTCCTAGAATCTGATTGGCCATTTCAGTTTTTGTGGAGACCACAGCTTGTGATGAAAGGGTTTTGATTGAATCTCTAGTGTGCATTTCACACCATGGATAATAGTGTGATGTTCTGACACCTATCTCCATCAACACCAAAGTTTTGATATTCAGATTTAGGCTTTATTTTGTGATATTTTTAAAAACATTTTGCACACATACCAATTTCTTGATCATTATTAAACAAAGTTATCTGATTTTAAAACATCAAACAACCAATTGTGTTTGGGAAGTCTTATATTTCTAGCAGATTTCTTAGTTTTATTGTCACTCCTACAGATCTACCTCTCATTTTGAGAACGGTGCTGTATTAAATGTTTAAAGTCTTCGTCGATGATATTGGGGTGTATGGATTTATATAACATATTGTTGGAAGATTTGTATAGCAACTATTAGTCATATAATATATTGTTTTAACGTCCTAATTATAGTTGACACATATTGTCATTCAAGGGCATTTCGACATCACTTGTATGCGTGTTAGGGGTTGTTATATATTAGAAATGGCATTTGTGGACATGAAGGTTTGGAGTGTTACAGGGTGGCTCCAATGTCCACGATCGTTCGACAAGTCCCTGGGATGATATACATCACAGCCAAAAATCAACACTTAGCACAAAATGGTGAAGTTTTGATCTTTGGTCAGGGTTGGGGTAAGGAGATAAAGCTATTTATAAGCTAAATACTTTTGAATGGGCTGAAAATGACATTGACGTTTTCCTCAAATTGCTTAAAAAATCAATCACATCGGCGATATACTTACTGTTTTAGTGTTTTGGTATTTAATATCGTTACGCAATTGCATCATAGATTAATTTGGATAAGCCATGGAAACCAGCATTGATGGCACAAAGCAATGTATTGGTGAGTGGTCTCGAAGGGTGGAAAAGATTTAGGCCGACCTCTGTGGGAAATTAGCATTGCTGGAAACCCCACCTTTCACAAGAACCTCGATTCTAAACATTAGTACCTTAGTACAGTAATTAAGTCATGCAGCCCTACTGATGTCATTCACCACCAAAATCGCTAGTCCAAAACATGTCCATCCCACAAATCCTGCAGTCTGTCTCCGAGAAATGATAAATAGAATCTGGTACCTGTAGAGGTTTGGCATTCTGTAATAAAATCTCATTCATGGAAAAGACAATAGTATATTAGAGAATATCAGCCTGATAAATAGATATCGACCTTTTATTGGTAATATCTGTATTTCTCGTATATTTTTGCATAAAAAACTATTAAAACTATTTGAAAAATAGCTCTTTTTAAATAATCAAATTCCACCAGATTATAACCCTTTAAAACCGGCTTAACGCAAGAAACACAATTGGATGTTACCTAAGACGCCCCTTTGCGCCAAATGTCTCGTGACGATACCGGGTAGATTGGACTAAACTGTCATATAGCAATGGCTGAAAATATGTTCTAAAGCCCCCTGTTTCAGTAGTGTTAATTGGTGTCCCTGTTGAAGTATTGTTAATTGTTCTTTACGTGTCCCTTGTTTAAGTATTGTTAATTGGTGTACCTGTTGAAGTATTGTTAATTGTTCTTTACGTGTCCCTTGTTTAAGTAGTGTTAATTGGTGTCCCTGTTTAAGTATTGTTAATTGTTCTTTACGTGTCCCTTGTTTAAGTAGTGTTAATTGGTGTCCCTGTTTAAGTATTGTTAATTGTTCTTTACGTGTCCCTTGTTTAAGTAGTGTTAATTGGTGTCCCTGTTCAAGTATTGTTAATTTTTCTTTACGTGTCCCTTGTTTAAGTAGTGATAATTGGTGTCCCTGTTTAAGTATTGTTAATTGTTCTTTACGTGTCCCTTGTTTAAGTATTGTTAATTGGTGTCCCTGTTGAAGTATTGTCAATTGTTCTTTACGTGTCCCTTGTTTAAGTAGTGTTAATTGGTGTCCCTGTTTAAGTATTGTTAATTGTTCTTTACGTGTCCCTTGTTTAAGTATTGTTAATTGGTGTCCCTGTTTAAGTATTGTCAATTGTTCTTTACGTGTCCCTTGTTTAAGTATTGTTATTTGGTGTCCCTGTTTAAGTATTGTTAATTGTTCTTTACGTGTCCCTTGTTTAAGTAGTGTTAATTGGTGTCCCTGTTTAAGTATTGTTAATTGTTCTTTACGTGTCCCTTGTTTAAGTAGTGTTAATTGGTGTCCCTGTTTAAGTATTGTTAATTGTTCTTTACGTGTCCCTTGTTTAAGTATTGTTAATTGGTGTCCCTGTTTAAGTATTGTCAATTGTTCTTTACGTGTCCCTTGTTTAAGTATTGTTATTTGGTGTCCCTGTTTAAGTATTGTTAATTGTTCTTTACGTGTCCCTTGTTTAAGTAGTGTTAATTGGTGTCCCTGTTTAAGTATTGTTAATTGTTCTTTACGTGTCCCTTGTTTAAGTAGTGTTAATTGGTGTCCCTGTTTAAGTATTGTTAATTGTTCTTTACGTGTTCCTGTTTAAGGATTATTAATTGTTCTGTAAACCTACCTTTGGAATATCTGTTACATCCACGGTATTACCAGTATTCGAGGTCACCTTTTTGTTCACTCCCTGATCGGCTGGTAGAAGGATCAATTCACAACGTAGACTTGATGGATACATATTAATAGACTCACAAGCAGCAAACGACAAACATGTCTTCATACATAAACTGTACGACGTTTCAAACAATATTTTAAACACATCTCCATCAACCACCGTATTTCGTTTGACCACTGCGAGATCAATGTGACGACATGATGAGGATACTTGTCCGAAAGACGAGATAAAACACAATATGATGGTCAGTACTTGATGAAATTTCATTTTTTCTGATCGTCGATTGAATGTAGAATACACAAGTAATTCTAATTAATCGACACAATAAGGCCTCTCAGAGAAAAACACTTCTTGTGTCGTGAACATAAATCCATTTAATGATGTAAATGTTAGATTAACTGCAGTCTCATAGGGATCATTTGTAATGTTCGTTCAGTGATGTTGGATCCAAACAGGTATCCGTCAGATTAATTATAAATAAAACGCCACATCACACTAATGATTATTTCTGAAATACTAAACTATAAATTAATTTTTTTTTCCGAAACGTACATAAATTAAGTGTCATGAAGCTTGTAATTATATCTAATCTAGACCGTAGAATGTAATGGAAACCATTCCAGTGATATGATCTGCAATCGATTGGAAACGTGTTGTTGACAAAACACGACCCAACTAGGAGAGCTCTGCATCATTAGAATTTAATTCGAATCACGTTACAAACAACGCTAACCAGACAAAGATGTAACTTTACCAATACAAATAGGACAGATACCGTTTCATACAGACAATTATCTAATTTATTTTTTTAATTTTTAAAATATAGGGATTGACCACAAATTATTTGATTTATATAAGACATGATTACAATCATATTTTTACAATTCGGCAGATGCCAAACTGATATATAAGTAATATGTATATATGTAATCCTTACTTCGCAAAATGCTATAATCACAATCATAGTCTATTTCATAATATAGATTATGTTACTAGAATTGGATGAAAATTCAGTAACTATTCTTGTTGCCATCAACAGTTCACAACAATTCTCTAAAGGTGACAGTGTAAATGTTCTATAAATTTTGTTCTACGTCTGGCGAATTAAAATATATTTTAACCTTGGGAAAATGCTTATTTGCTTCACAGCTTTTTTGGATATATATTCGATATGATAGTTCCATTTATATTTGGCATCGACAAATTCACCTCAAATGCTTATAATGTTAAACAAATCTACACTAATATTATTGGCATGTTCTAAATCCCTGTTAGAAATCAAACAGAACTTCTATTATTTTGATAAGATTTGACTAACAATTTTTGCCCATGTTTACATTAAAGAAAGATCATTATTAATTTTATTTACAGTAATTAGTGGTGATTTGTTTCGACCTATTCCATTCATTATTTTTTTGTTGTTTTTTTATTTTTTGTTTGTTTGTTTGTTTGTTTTTTGAAAACTGTTTGACAAACTTACAGTTGCTGTTCACCCAAAATATTTACATATTTTTGGCTAAATATATGTACCTCAAATATTGAAAATGTCATTAAATTCTGGAGCAGGTAAAATTGTTTTTTGAAAATATGAAATGTCTATCAAAGCGGCATTCCGTGCATCCTTGATGAATCAATAAGGTGGTGAACTGGTGAACTTTGCCCATTAGCCACCATGTACACATTTTATTGAATAAGTTGGTATACGGTTGGGTTTCGTGTCTGAAATCCTTACTGATATTTATAAACATGTGAATTTTCTATGCAATAACTATGTAATTAGTTAGTGACTAAAACCTTACCAATTGTACTAAGCTATTAAATAGGACTATAGTTAGATGGGTATTGTCTGTTTACTGAGATATCAAATAGGACGATAGTTAGATGGGTCATGTCTGTTGTACTAAGCTATTAAATAGGACGATTGTTAGATGGGACATGTCTGTTGTACTAAGCTATTAAATAGTACGATAGTTAGATGGGTCTTGTCTATTGTACTAAGCTATTAAATAGGACGGTAGTTAGATGGGTCATGCCTGTGGTACTAAGTTATTAAATAGGACGATAGTTAGATGGGACATGTCTGTTGTACTAAGCTATTAAATAGGACGATAGTTAGATGGGACATGTCTGTTGTACTAAGCTATTAAATAGGACGATAGTTAGATGGGTCATGTCTGTTTTACTAAGCTATCAAATAGGACGACAGTTAGATGGGACATGTCTGTTGTACTAAGCTATCAAATAGGACGACAGTTAGATGGGACATGTCTGTTGTACTAAGCTATTAAGTAGGATGATAGTTAGATGTGTCGTAACTAGAGCATGTTTCCAAGCTCTAGAAAAATTTACGATATCTAAAGAAGTTCGAAAAAATATCAGATAACGGCACAGAAACCGAAAGAACGGTCCTTGTTAACATGTCATTACTGATGGTATGAGGTCCTACTGCTTTGTCGATATTGAAGTCGATGATGTCATCTGTCTTAAAATGTATATCTGACACAGAGGAGTCCGTTCTATTGTCCATAGTCGTTTACATCAATGTGACAGATGATTAGAAGTACAGAATTGAGGATATTGGCCACAGAATGATTCAGAGAGCTCTTTTAGGGCATCGCATACCGAAATGTTCATATAAAATCAACACAAAATCGAAACTGGGAAAGGTTTGAGTGACTAGTTGCTTTGGTTTGTTCTCTTTGCCTTGCTTTGAAAACAAGAACTGCATTGCTTGTTATAATTCCTCGTTAACTGGTGCGATTATTCCTTGGCGCAAGAGTTCATCCAACTGGTGTCGCAAAACACCGTGCTTGTCAGGCTTGCAGTGACAAAACAACTCTTTATGTTTCAATTTATGAATATTTATGAGCTGCAGTTGATCCTGTGCAAACAAATAAGAACGTATGTCAGTTAGAAAAAGGGCCATCTGATTCACTATTCTGGCTGGCGCTGGGTTGGGTATTTTGAATAAAATTATCTGACAAATGAGAACTTTCATCATCAACCGACGTGTAAGCAAAGTGAATCAGGGTTGTTTCTTCTAAACTGGTTACCGGGAAGGACGAAGCATTCAAAACTTTGATAGGAACATGGAAGAGCTCGATAGATCTTTGGGCTTTCGAGATAGGAATGTAATGAATACAATAGTGCACACAAAATTGGTCATTGTGTCGGCCGGTGGGTTTTCGACAGGTAATTTGCAATATCGTTTGTTAATTGATTATTCAGTTAATTAGCTATCAACAAAATTTAGTCGGCATGTGAGCTTTCAACTAATTTCATTTCTTTATGGGTAACTTGGCGAAACAGACAAAACTTACTCCTGTCACACATTTGCGATCAGAAGACTGTTTGGGATGAAGGCAATCCTACCATGTGACCTGAGGTATGAAGGGCCAAGTGTGCTCTCGTTCGCTGATTGTTGAAAGGCGAGATGTAGTCGTTCAGCTTCATAACAAATTCCTCGAACTCTCGTTGATGTCCATAACATAATGTTGTGAGTTTTAGGTATGATTTTTTTAGGGTACTCTGGAACATCTCGGCCTTAAGGTGGAATGGTGGCGAAAACAAAGATTGCTAATGAATTGATTTTGAGAATTTGTTGTTCTATCTCCAAAACTGTCGGAACAATATATTAAACACAGTATTTTGCTATGTTCAAAACAATATGTAATGTTATCACGTGGTAACGCAGTGTCGATCCTCGAGTAACGTGTAAGGACAATTCGCCCCAGCGAAGCGATAATCGCTAAATAACGCAATTTGTTCGTAATGAACAGTCAGTAATCATCTTATATTTTTTTTTAAAAACTTCGGACACAAACTTAGGATTCTCTACCGTGTAGAGTTTGAGGGAAGGGATGGATTTAGCTCAGAATTAGATAAAATTAACAGATTAAATCAACTCTTGTTTCGGTCCACGTGATCGATGTTTCTTCAAACTCCCAACTAACTACAATTTCTCCTCCTAAAAACCGAATTCTTAAGGCAACTTATTGCTAAAAGACTGACAGAGTTATCGCCCTTCCCCAAATTCATAGATCAGTACCATACGAATCATACATATTACAATATATGCTACAGCGAAGAAATTTTACTTAGCAAGCCTTGCTGTGTTAACAAAAAATTCTCAGGCAGTAAAAAGATAATCTTTTCAAAACAAACAGCAGTAGCAAATTTAATAAATTTCAAATTAACTGTGGTAACTTAGATTAGTTACAAATATTTCTGTTAACTTTTGGTATTTGTTAAACGAAATTCATGAATAACCTATTTGCAGCTGATATACCACCCTAAATTGTAAACCACTCTCAGGAAGGAAATCAACTTTAAATAATGATAAAAAGCATTTTTTTATAGTTTTAAGTAAGTTTTTGTGATATCTCACTTCAGTATTATTTTTGTTACCAAAGTGAGATCATCTATAGCTGCTTTAGTCAGGCGTGTCATTGCTAATTGTCTGTGATGATTAAATGACAACTTCACGGATCAGTGATCAAAAAACTAACGCCAGAGAAGTCACCTCTGGGCCTAGCTTCTTATCCTTCACTATTACATCCATGGTCTGAATGAGAATTAACAGATTTACACACTGCAGCTGTACTTCCTCAAACCATGGAAGTTCTCTCTGTTTCAACATGTTATGATTTGAACAAATCATGAGACTGGGTGAACTTTTAAAACCGATTAACAAACAAATTGTCAGTTAATTTAATCGTTGGTTCAATGACTTAATTAATGATCTATGATGTATGTATTATCCCTCTAAAAATTCAAAAGATTGTGGAAAACACCATTTTGACTGGCTGTAGTCACTCATTGGTATTAAAGTGATTCATCAAGTCTTTCAACATTAGACAGGTTTGCAGGGAAATATTTCTTTCCGAAATAAATACACAACACCTTGTATCCATCATTGTTTTTGTCATTTTTTATTTAATTCTTATTCAATAAATGTTCAATAAATTTAAAGCAAATTATCACAAAATCTACATGTTACCAATAGTAATATGTCAGAAATAGAGAATGGCAAGTTAGGATGTATAGGAGGTTCTCACCACAAGAGAGATAACTATTTGTTAATATCAGTAGATACACCTTACACAGAAAATATTGCAGTGGTTTCATTATTCATACAAAGAGGTCATCCCTCAATCTTCTCAAAACAGTCCGATCAATTTTCCAAAACTTTTACTTATATGTATTATAACCAGAGAGGAAGCTGGCCTTCCTCCTGTAAGTATACTCAAGCCGTGTATGGTGTAAAGATCAGAATATTGCATACAATTGTGAAAATGTGTGAACAAATTCTCCCATAGTCAGACTTTATTGCCGAGAGATTTATTCTCTTTTGATGATCTGAGAATGTCTATACCAAAAATTTGTTCCAGAAATCAAAACGTATCTATAAATAAGGATTCTCTGTCCACATGGTGGTACCGTTTTTGGCACAATACCTTAATACACCATTACATTGTCTGGATATAATGAACATGGTCACATGTAATAAGTTCCTTTTCTATTAAATAGCATGCATCGACAATGCATAAAGTGCCAGATAATGTGTAAAACACCTGTTGAAAAGCCACCTGTTGATAAAAACACCAGTTAAAAAACTATTGAATGTGTAAAACACATGCTAAAAGTGCGAAACATTTGTAAAACAAGATACAACACTTTTAAAATGTGTGCAACACCCATTAAACATGAAAAACACAGGTAAAACATGAGAAACATGTGTACAACTTGTAATACATTTGTAAAACATGAAATACATGTAATACATTTGTAAAACATGAAATACATTTGTAAAACATGTCAAAAGTATCGGAAGAGGATTTTTAAAAACACAGAAGAAAAACAGTGACAAGTGACCTGCACTTTGACACTCCACATGGATTAAATTTCTATGGCGATCGACACAGACTGGAGCACCATACATATGACTAACAGTTACAATTGTTTGTTTGAAAGTTACAAATTGACTATATCACTTAAAAGTAGAAAACCAGAGTGGATGGTTTAAACCAGATCAGGTAAAGAGATGGAACTGTACTGATAAAATACAACAAAAATGTGGAAAGTCTACAAGATGACTTGCATAATATTCAGATCACTTGGGCTAAAGTAAAACACAGAACATAGATATAAAAAAAATTATGTAAAGTTGCATCACAACATCTGATGATAAAATAGCGTAACACTCATATACTGAATTAAAAATAAAGAATTATTTATATAACACACATGAACAGTAACACACAAGCTCTGCTGCATATATCACTATATATAATTACCAACTAGTGCTAAACGACTTACATACTATATACCTATATATATATAGTCAACACTCTCAAACCTCCTGATTTTGTACGGATTCATTGGAAATCAGGGTGAGAGAGCCCAGACACCCCTACAAATCTACAATGGATTCTCCTATGGCTGATCCATTGTGACCTGCAGGGGTGGATGTTTACACTAGCTGTATACTTGTTTAGGAAAAAATTGAATCCATTTTCACTTTTTTTTCTACTCAAGTATCTTATTTTTGTGTAACTGGACATTCCTACCCAAGGTCAAGGATTTTGTTGGACATTCCAAATCAAGGTCAAGGGTCAATTTGGACACTACCAATCAAAGTCAGGGTCAAATTGGATACTCTTATCTCGTGTCATAGGCCTAACTGAAAGCTCTAAGTAATTTATTCTTAACTTTGTTTTAGTATTACTAACTACTTAATAAATGAACTGCCTAGGATTAGGAACTGGACGGAGATAAGAAGCTTTTGTGGGACTAAATCAGGGTATTCTTTTCACTCATAAAGGTCATGAACTTAAGTACACTGTTTGTGACCTTGACCTTTTGTAATCATTCAACCCAGTTTGTCTTTTACAAAAATAAATCAATATATCTAGTTATGAGAATGTATTGGTTTTTTCCCCTACCCAATTCCACACCTCCAGACTTATTGATGGGTTTAACATCAGTGGTTATCGTAAGTCCAACTATCTCTTATAAAACAAAGTCATGAAAGCTGCAGGTAACACATTAGCCAAATGAACCATATATGCACAATAAGCTGTTTAAAACCACTGATTGGTATTTCACTGTGTTGCTGGAAATCCTGCACATTCTATAATTATTGATTTTTATATGGCCTTGACCCGTAACAGGGTCAAATCAATGACCTTCAACAGTAATTATTTATAGCATGTTACCCTCTGTCACTTTGCAAATATTTGAGTAGTAACTAGGATAAATATATGGTAACAATTTAAAAATTGTAAAATTCAATATATAAGCAGTCGCATATTCTTGCCAACAAAAAAGCAATTACGGTTGACTGCGCTACATGCTACCGTAAAAACAATATTCAATCCAAGATGGCAGATTAGTGGTACAAAGTATGTACACTAGACATGTGATAATGTAAATATTCAATGAGTCTCTATCATCTATATCTGACATGAGATGAGAGTATATTTTGGCACAGTAAATATGTAATGTTCTACTGGACAATTCCTTTATCAAGAGTTAACAAAAATCTATATTGTACTGTAATTGAGTATAAACATTCAAGTAATATTTTACGTCTATTTTCGTTACACAACTCTCGAGAAAAGCAAGTGTATACTTTTACTCATTGACAATATGAATTTACTTCTAAAGTTTGAAAACATCAGATTTCCAACCTTCAGGAGTTTAAATAATCAGCAGACTAACGTTAATCCAGTTTAATCATCGAAGTGCTTCATATTGACAGTAGAAGATAAAAACTATGATTGCTGTTGTAAGGCTGTAAACATATATGTAAACACTATCTGATTTTGAGTATTTTAAATAAGCCTTCATTCCAGTCTTTCTCACGAACTACTGATTTCAAAGATGCACTGACCTTTGACCTCTGAGTTATTAAGATCACACTACAAGCATAAATGCCATCCTGTTGTGACAATTGTAAAATATTGAAGGATGCAAAGGTCATCAACTGTCACGTAAGCCGCCAATAAATTCCAGCCGGGTCCGTTTCCTCTGTGATCGCCAATACTTCTATGAACATCAGTTTTGTTTTCTCTACATGTAACAGTGATGCAGTCATGTAGGTCACACAGAGATTACTGTTCCGATGTCTGTTTGGCCTTGTTGGCCTCATGATTGTGGAGTTTGCGGTAGAAACTCTGTACGTATGTAAATACACATTTCCAGTCGGGGTTCTTCATGCGTACCATGTCTTCTACATCGAGAAGTGGAGCAATGTCTGCTAACTTCCTGTAAAGTATTTTTGTAAAACAGGTTTTAGTCATTGGTTTTTAGTCTCTTATCTCCAGAAAAAAGAAATCTTAATCAAAAACTAAATACAGGGCCATAACTCTGTATAAATTAAGCCACAAAAACGGTTTCTAGGATATGATACTTGGCCATCGGAAGAGTTACTTTCATTCTTGCTTGTAAGTTCAGTAAGAGAAGTAACTACCTATTTTGCTGTGTTTTTTTTTTTTTTTCTTTTCTTTTCTCGCTGGGGCAATTTCAAATACTTCATCAAAATTGCAAATTAAGATTTTAAACAATTTAATAAATAACGTGATAAATTGGAAATAATGATGAAACTCATTAAGATATGAAATTAAAAAAGAACAGCCATTAAAACACTAAGGGGGATAAATCAAACATGACTTCAGTGTGAGCTCATGTTAAGGATGAAGTTCTCACAATGTTTAACAAAAGATACAAGGGTATGATGACAAGATTTAGAAAAAAAGTATCAGTCTTTTTATCAGAATCACTTGATGTACATGTATTCTTTTGACTAGCGACAAAGTGATTTCAGTTAACCCACCAACTTTGCCATGGAGACAGAAATGAAGTATAAAAATATGGCTCAAATTTATGTAGATACTAACTCTGCTGTATCGAACGCAAGGGTAAAGTTGGCCCGTCTGGCTTTGGGGTTCAGCTTGGTGATATCGAATGCATCAGGGTAAAAATTGTGGATCAGGGCACAAAATGCCATCCCATTGTTCCAACTGCTGGAGAAATTTGTCACCTCAATTCCCTAAAATGAAAATATAACAAATTAAATTTTCTAATCATCTTTGTGTTTTTTCAAAACAACTTTCCTATAAATCAAATGATATGATTTTATTAAATTATTTTACCATCTCAGGTGTTACATCACCATGTGAACTATCAATCAGAGAATTAATGTTCAAAGAGATAATTTAGTCTTAATTAAGTAAAGCGTTAAACAGTATAAGTTTTCTGCCAATTCCAATGTGACAGGAAACTGGGTCTTTATCATCACAATCACTATAATGATTGCAATTATTTTGTATTAATAAAACTGATATTATAATAAATTGTATCATGACTTCTAATTTATATTACAAGAAATAAAGTTAACATTGCAGTTGTTACATAAAATCTTCAAATGAAATATCTGTACATTTGTTTGTCAAGCTTGACTCTGAAAAAGAATATTACATTCCTGGCAGCTACCTCTACCATCAAACTACGGAGTACTAAGCTTACTAATCATGCAATTTAAACATCAGCAATCACATATCCATTTCTCCAAAAGCAATTTGCTTTTTTGAAATATTTTTTTTATTTTCCAGCTAATTGCTGAGGTATAATATGATATAAAAATTCCTTTCAGCAGGAATCTGTTAATATTTAAAACATTTGTAAACAATCTGACCCAACAACCATTTGTATAACCCATCAGGGAATTATTTGTTTTCGAAATCCAAAGAACAATCTAGGTCATATTGTTATTGCACATCTGAAGGCAACTTATTTAACAAAGAACCAGCTAGTCTATGTATAGTCTTCTCTGTTGAAGGTTCTGATACAATATTTCTTTGATAAGCAATCTGATAGTATCTTCATACTGAAAACAATATTCATTTAATGATATGTAAGAATAGGTTTTTAATGTAACAAGCTACTATGGATTATCTTTTGATCATCTTCTGTAAATCATTATTCTGAAATACACCAGCCCATTTACTTAACATTATTTCTAAACAGATTGTACTTAAAACAAACAGATACAATGTAAAAGATTGAACCCAGCCTGTTAGGATAGCAAAAGGCATACCATACAACCAATCAAAGTACAGGTGTTTCCTGAAGATTCCAGAAATGAACCTTAACCAGAAATCTACAGATTTAAAGAGAATTATCACATTGTTCCCCCACAATCACTACCTGTAACTTCCACATGAGAATTTGGTGTACATGCAAACAGCGTTTTTTCTGAATAACACCGACAATGCAGCTTTTCATGCGCAGAAAAGTTTGACAGATAAACTATATTATACTAAATCTGGATTAATACTTGTATATCCTTATAAATACTACAGATTTTTTTATAGCAGAAAACTTGGAGGAATCATTTGCTTGTCAACATGCATCAAGCCAACCTTGTAAGAATAACATGCACACCTTAAATATTCCAGGAATGTGTCTATATTTATAACCCCCATTAAAACATGGAAAGCATTTTTTTTACCAACCGACAGTTAAGGTTTGAATTTCTTTTACCAATACTGTTGAATATGGCTACATTGAAAATGTTTTTTTTTTACACTTGGTTTTTATGCAAATCATTCTTAATAAATGAATTATTTACATATTTCAAAATATTTTCTTTAAGATAGTAATGTCAATAAATAAGAAGTTCTATAATATCTGAAGAAGGTGAAGGTGTTGTCATTGAAACATCACACTTAAATTTTCTACTGGTTGAACAACTATTGTAATGAATTATTTGTTAAATATATAAAAAAAAAATCTTTGGGAGATCGTTGTGAAGTTTTTCAGTTCTGTGTATGATTTTAATTTATTTATCGTTAGTTACAATATGATATTTTACATGCAAAATTATTTTCAGCGAGTTTAAGATATCAAAATAAGATAATTATCAAAATGAAGTAGTAGAATTTATTTTAAAAGCAGCGTGAAAATTTCAGAGCAGAGAACACATCAATGGTTGACAAGATAGTGAAAAACCTACAAATCACAATTCATTTCAGTGAGCATGTGCAAACTTAAGTAGTTTTGATTACAGATCAGTACACCACAGCCAAATCACATCTTGTGTCATTCCACTACATAACATAACACCATTCCTGTTATAGATTAAGCCATGCCATTCAGCCACATCCCAGAAGATTATTTTGTCGTAAGTCATGTGACAACATCATCGTTATACTGTAAATGTATCTAATACCACAGACATTTCGAACTTAATGCTTTATTACAGTTTATTTTTAGGATTTTGTGATCACACAAATTCTTTTTCAGTTAATTAAAAAATCAATCAAACTTGAGACTGACACAATTTTTTTTCTCTCAATATAACAATAAAAAATTTTCATTTTTTCTTCTAAAATTAGCCCTTATGGTGTAGTTATCTTTTCATAAGATCTGAAAATTTTTCGTTTTAATTTTTCTCAAAAAATAGCTAATTATTTTTCTTTTCTGAATATAGCCATAATGAAACCTATCTAAAGACAGATCTTTTCTTTTATAAATTAGAATAGATTAAAAAAAAAAACCCCACAAAATCTGGATTTGTGACTTTTTTCTTCCTTTACATATTAGGAGGTGGAAAGTGTAAATGTGTGGATATTGATACATGTTTACAGTGTCGAGTCAGTGTCAATCATGACACCATGACAACAGACAAGGATACCTCATAATGGTTGATTTTAGATTTACACCACTCCAACAACATAGTTTTGATGGCACTGGGACTACGCATGACCTTGCCTCCGCCACCTCCCCCGCGACCTTGAGCCGCCATGAAGCTTGCAGGAGAAAACAGTAGTGTTCATGTGATAATAAGGTGTATAAATAATAATATGCAAAACCAAGAGGTTGACAGAGGTCACATGAGGTCACCAGAGGTCACCTTTGGTCTCCATCTTTGCAGCAACAATTTGCTATTGGATTCAACAACAAAAGTGGGAGTCAAATGTGTAATGCTTGCAGGGTAGAGGTTGAACTTTGACCTCGGCACTTTGATAAGACATTTATTCCTGATAACGTAGAGTTCAAAAGTTGCTTAATCTTAAAATTATTTCTAAAGGAACTTATACAGCCACATTCAGATATCAAACATGATGGCATCTCTATATCAAAAAAATTAGAATTTTAACAAAAACTATCCCGTAGGAAATTTTAATGACCCTTCAGCATTACAGATTTGATAAACAATATAAAACATGCACCCTGAAACAAGAGGTTCCAATAAAGTGAAGCAAAAAAATGGTCTTGTAGAATTTTGTGATGACAGATCTGTAAAAGAAGTAGAAATAATTTTAGTGAATTTTTGACAGCTATCTGGCAGGTTAAAGGTGACTGGACACACAAAGTGGGAAACAAAGCTCATGCAAATGGTTAGCAGGTGGATACGGCAGTATTGATAATGAGCTCAGGTGGACACAACAGTATTGACAATGAGCTCAGGTGGATGTGACTGTACATTTACTGACAATGAGCTCAGGTGGATGTGACTGTACATTTACTGACAATGAGCTCAGGTGGATGTGACTGTACATTTACTGACATCGAACTCAGGTGGATGTGACTGTACATTTACTGACAATGAGCTCAGGTGGATGTGACTGTACATTTACTGACAATGAGCTCAGGTGGATGTGACTGTACATTTACTGACAATGAGCTCAGGTGGATGTGACTGTACATTTACTGACAATGAGCTCAGGTGGATGTGACTGTACATTTACTGACAATGAGCTCAGGTGGATGTGACTGTACATTTACTGACATCGAACTCAGGTGGATGTGATGGTGAATATACTGACAATGAGCACTTGACCATGTGGACATGACAGTGCATGTACATACATAGAGCTGACAGACAGCAGGTCACTAATCCCTACTCAGTGACTGCTTGTTGATATTGAATGGTTGAAGGTGCAATGATAATGACTAGCATGTCAATGGCCACTTCATTAGGGTTTGTCAGAATATCAAAAAAGGATTTTTCAGTTGTGTATCTTTATCTAATTTATTTAAGAAGAAAAAGCAGACTATATGTATATATAGTAAACTGTTAAAATCTAAACTGATATACATAGAAAAAATATGAAATTATGTTGTTAAAAACATAATTGATAAGATTTCCACGGTAATATTAGGTTGTTACTTTCAGTGTTTTGATTATAATGTACCCAGTCATATAAATATGATGTGTAAGTTGTATTTCATAAACTAGACAGAAAATACGAGTACAAAGAAGCTACAATGTAGTGTTGATATGTTTAACTGAAATTGTACTATAAAAACAGCACACATGTTAGCAGGAGATGGATACAAATAATGGTCTGGAAAAAACGGTGAGTGAACACTAACTAGATCCAATAAAAGTAATTTATTGACTCGGTATACCTCATACGCTTCCGTGTTCTTTCTAACAAATGAGAGAATTTCCTGTTTGATAACAGCAGCGTTTCTGCGCATCGTCGTGGCAGCCTTCTTTGCATATGATACAGCCAATAAACCACTGATAGTTAAAAAACACAACAATACATATGTCACACAAACAAAAGGTGTTTAAACTGCCTACAGATTAACAGGTGTCTTATTCAGTCTTTCTCTCCTATGTTTAAATTTCTTTAACTTTCATTTAAAAAAAAACAAAAAACAAAAAAAAAAAAAAAACATCAATACAACTTTTTACTGCAATTTTTGTCTTCAATCTGTAAGCATTTTAAGCAACTGGACATACACAACAAAATTGTTTAGTTACCGGTATTATGCAAAATCAAAACATACATTTTGTACATAGATATAAAACTGACAACTGTATGATATCTTGTATGTATATATACATAACATGATCACTTACTGACATACAAACTACCTTAATATAACATTCACTCCTTGTCAAATCTACATCAAAGGGAAGCAATTTAGGACAAGGGAGACTATTCTATGATATGGAATAATAACTTCTGGCATTTATAGTGATTATTATAAAGTCTGAGTACTTACCATGTGGGTGAAGTGGATAACCCCAACATTAATGACACTCAGGACAAAGGGGAATAAGGGGGACTTAAGTCTAGCATCAAGGACACTCAAGACTAAGGGGACTTAACTCTAAGATCAAGGACACTCAGGACTAAAGGGACTTAACTCTAAGATCAAGGACACTCAGGACTAAAGGGACTTAACTCTAAGATCAAGGACACTCAGGACTAAGGGAACTTAACTCTAAGATCAATGACACTCGGGATTAAAGGGACTTTAGACTAAGATCAAGGACACTCGGGACTAAGGGGACTTAAGTCAAGCATCAAGGGCATTCTGGACTAAGGGGACTTAACTCTAGAATCAAGAGTTAATTATTAGTTTATTAACAGCTTTTACATTCATTATTACTACCCTTTGGCCTTTCAGAAAGGTTTGGTTTCATATTGTTTAACATCCTACAGAACATGAATGACACTCTAAATTCATTGGAATTAATTTTAATCTTTAGGGTGTTTATGTGAAGAGGAAAATCTCTAGGACAGAAAAAATGTTGATAGGTGTTGATTCCAGAGTCAAGAGCGATAAGTTAATAGAGTGATAATCTCAGGTCCAATAAGTATTAAGGGTGATTAGCTTAGAGTAGGGGAGACAACTCAACTTTCACTGAAAGTTCATGGACATTAATTCCATTGTCAAGTGTGATTAACTTAGGGTTGGGGAGACAACTCAGCATCCATTAAAAATTCATCATCATTAATTTTTCTAGACTTAACTATAACATATATGTCTATACTTTTTACAAATTGTGGTACAATATCTATCGCAATTGAGGAATTCTATTTTGACATTATTTTTATGTCTGTTGGTGTGGCAGGACACATTGTGTGAGGCTTTTGTTTGCAATTTGGGATATTTCCCTCTAATTTTAAGTGATAGTGACATTTGAAAGAAAATATCTTTCTTACATGCATGTCTATGGGTGTTGATCCCCGGGTCTGGAGTAATTAGCCCAGGGGAAGGGAGATAACTCTAGGTTCCAGGAAAGTCTACGGATGCTAACTCAAGTTTAAGGGAGATAACTCTTTAACTTCATTGGTTTTTAGTGTAAGGTTAAGTTGAATACTCCCCTAAAATCTTATAAACTAAGACATAGCACAGATGAATAAAGTCTGCACTCCAGTTAGAAGATAATGAGATCTTCTGATAATAAGAATGAGGTTCAATATTACTGTTCAATAAATACATGCGCAGTAATAATAACAATCTAATGACTAAGAACAATTTAAATGATATTGTGTGATAGAATGTTCAAACACTGCATTGATATTCATCACACAAAAATGATTTCAGGAAACAGGTTTCAAAATTATTTATTTAGAATAGAGAGTAAAAACAGAGGCAAAATTAAAGTAAAAACCTATATGTATTAATGTCGATTGCAACATGTTTATAAGATGATCACATCAAATTTCATCATCTAATGCCAAACATAGAAGATGAGATATGTGAGCAGAATTGAATGGTTTCCTTCTGTATGTGAAACCCATTTCCTGATATTAAAGAAACAAAATTAGTCAAATCCAAAATTGATAAACAAAAATAATCAGGTTTGTAGCATTTTATCTTTATATTTAATTTAGCATGCTTATTTATAGTCAAGGAAACAGATATATACTTCATTGGTTTCACACAAAACATAACAAATATTATAGTAGACTACTATCATACTTTATAAACAATGCATGTATTAAGCACTTTTACTTCTGATAATGTCAAATTTAATAAATGGAATATTGTAGTTAAGCAAATTAATTAAATGACAAGAATTTAATCCAAATTCCTTGCAAATTTAATTTATAAAATTTCACAAAAAAAGACAATGAAAAACTTGCTTCTTTTGAATTGTAACTGGCATTGCCTGCAAAGACTTATCCAAGTCTAAATACTTACTTTGGTCGACTACCACCAGGGGGAGCTGATGCAGAATCCATCTTTTTAAATGCAGCCATTGCACCACCAGCTCCTGGTTTCGCTGAAAGGGGGAGGATGAAATTAAAATAGATTTACACAAAATGTCAATACATATGTAACATATGAACACCAAGAACAATGTATTTCATTTCACTTTTTTTTTAAACTGCATGAAACACATCTGGTGTGTTGTTTATCATTCCTTTACAATGTAAAGAAAATAAATCCAGACAGAGTTTTTAAAATCCATTAATAAAAGCCACTCTCTTTATATATAGATCATTTCAAGATGTTTCTAAAGCTGAAATTTCTAATAGGATCCTTGGCTGATACACATAAAATTAATTAATTGTCCCTGCTTACGTTACAGAATATAATCAACACTATCTCTCTTCTGTACACGACGTGTAAATACGAAAGCAAGCAGCCACCAATATTCACCTGCCAATACACTTATGTTTCCTCCGCGTGATTCACGGAACTACTTTTGGATACTAGATAATTTTCTATAAATTGATTCCATTGATATTGCATGTATTGTGCGTACAAGATACTCAAACATAACAGACTTTTTCATCCTTCAAACATTAGAGAGTTCCTAAGATTGCATACAGATGGTGTTTATTATTGAAGAACATTTTTGTGAACTTCTGTTAACAATCTTACGGTGCATATTTGAAATAGCAGAAATATCTTATAAAAACAGATATTTATGCGAGCAGCTTTTTACTTGAAGACATAGACACAATCATATGGCAGCTCAGTCATAGTAAGATGGCTTTTAATGGCCTTCAGAATCTTACAGAAACTTTAAGGAAAGTTGGACTATTGCCAGAGGGTTGATTCAATTAAGCTAAAACAAAACTTTCCATTTTTTGTTTAACAAAGTTAACTCACAACAGCCAACTCCCTTAGTTCTAGTAGGAATTACCTCCCTTACACCACTCTTCACTTACATTTCTCAGGGTAGCCAATCGTAATTCATGCATGTATTATCAACAATTCTAGCTAAAAATCTGTATCCAAATCATGCAAAGAAGCATGCATTCATGTCAGTATATATTGCTGCTGACAATACTTATCATTAGTTTAAGTCGGTATATTATATGTCAGGCAGTTGTTGAAGTTTCTAATCTAGTGTTAGAATAACATGCAAGAATGAGACATTTATTTTGTAGATGTAGAAAGTGACATCTTTAAATTTTCATTCACTTCAGTGATCAGTAATGAAATGCTATAAATATATAAACTCACTCCAGTATTACCTCTGATGTGAAGTATTACCAAAACTGTTCTTAGTTCATTTTGACTTTAAATCAGTTGGGAGATAAGAAGCTTATCTTTGTAAAATAATTCCTTTTATCCGTGAGTATATCAACTATTCACATGACATTTTTATCTTTTTAATTGTTTACCTGTTGAAATCCTAGTAAGTATATGTAAGGAGTCTATATCTAGAATAAGTTATATCATATCATATCATTTCCGTGGTAACAGTGTGTGAGAGTTAGTTGTTAGTCGTAAGTTATATTGTATCATTTCCATGGTAACAGTGTGTGAGAGTTGTTAGCCATATATACTTTGTCATGCTGAGTGTTATATACTATTAAGCTTTGGAGTGACTGGTTTTGATGTCACAAGGACGAGAGGATAATATGATAGATGAGATCTATAAAATGTGAACCAAAGTCAAGGGCAGATAACTGTGTTTATAATAGGCTCTCACTGGCAATGGTTAAAGAAAGAGAACGATGTCTGGAAGTTTAGAAGAAAATGAGCATGATGAGATGAATGAATATTTGATCAAAGGAAAACATTAATTTTCATAAAAATTTAACAGCAAGTTTACAGATTGGGAAAATAAATGACAGGTGGAGGATAACAGGGTAATGTATTTGTATATATTGAAAAACTTTCATCTAAAATCAGCAGTAAAAATTTGCAGTAAAGGTTTGCAACAGTCGATGAAAAAAACTGGTGATTATAGGAGATAAACTTTATCAAGTTCGCTATAACTGGAAATAGAATTGGTTCAGAAAAGGGAGATAACTTGTTAGTAGGAGATGGGATGTTTATCACCACCTTAAGCAAGTGTACATGATAGGGAGCAAGGTGTTGATAGGAAATTCTACCTCCCCAAGCTTCAGATTTCTGGGATGTGTGTGTGACTCCATCTCGACTGCTCCAGCTCTCGGTTTTCACCGATATTTTACCCTCGGTTCCGATGCAAGATGCATTTTTAAGTTGCTCTGTCAAAAATTTGGCAGCTTGTTCTAGACAGTGAATGGAATGAAATGAATGGATTTTCTATTAGAACCAAACGCCAAAATTAAATACATTGTAACACAAAACATTAATTCTAAAATGCAAATATAACCACATGTTACTTTATAAAAGGTATTAGCAAAAAACACAAAAATCATTGTAAATAAATTGTAAACTTAAGTGTGTAACAAAAATTGTGAAAACATATGAAAGCAACATAAAGAAATAAAATGGCTTCAAATTAGAAAACATGAAAATTGATCTGAAAGGAGGGATAAGAAATAAAATTCCAGGACAATCACAAAAACATTTCAAAAGACACAAAGTTATGATCACTGCATTAAGTCCTAGAGGTCACAGGGGTCATAGGGGTCATAACCTTACAACAAACGGGGTTGCTGCATCCATAGTGTACATTCACAAATAATTCACATAAATCATAATTTGAGGAGACAAATGCAAAAAAAACTTGCAACTTCTCTCATCACAAAATCTTCAAAGATGCAATTTGTTATTTCTAAACTCATATCATCTTGCAATTATCATACATAGATTTTTAAGGTGAAAGGTTAAATTGAATAAATCTATTAATTTTTTTTATCATTGCAATGGTTACTTAATTTAAAAATTTGTTGAAAAAATAACCAGGTGCAAACACCGAAAGCACCAAGGGAGATAACAAAGATTTTATGTCATGACAACATGCCAGAATACTCAGATATTCTCTAACCTTATTTTCCAAAAGATGTTTTAGCTTGAGGAGATTTGTGATAAGACGCAATATGTAGACATGTTCACTATTATAAAGCAATAAATCAAAAACCCCTCTCCCCTCCTCGTCTTCATTTCCCTCTCCCTTCCTCGTCTTCATTTCCCTCTCCCATCACCCCTTTCTATTCTCTATCATTTTTCTCGTTTAGTTACACCCATCCCACTGTAATGAGACATTCTTACTATAGATGTTATTATGGTAAAAAAATATCAATTCTGGCAAAACACACCATTCCTAACCTTTTTTTCCAGGAGAGCTCTAAAGGGAGCGAGCCTGCCATTACCTTGCTAACATATTTGTATCTATATTGATGGCTCACATCATCAACGGGACAGAACAGCCACGCATTTCTTACAAATTTTTGTGTAACTCTATTCATGCAATCTTATAGCCAGGTGGCTAATAGTTTCATTAACATACATGAAAGTGGTAACCATGGAAACAGCATAAACACAGATCCACCAATCTTCAGAAAATATGCAAGGAAATTCAATTCATTTGTGGAAGGGAGTTGGTGGAGGGTATAAATACAATGGAATCCATCGTGCTTGTAATCAAACATGCATTAATACTCCTCACTGACACCTGTAACAGAGATTTTCATTGGCTGCGGAAATAAACCAGTGTATGTGACGCTTACCTGCTGAAGGCTTAGCACCATAAGCAACGCCTCCGAACCCTGCACTTGTTTCTGTTTTTTTAATAACGGTTGTTCTTGTTCCCCCTAAGAAGCAACGATAATGAAGGAAGCAATCAAGCATGGAGTCTAGAAGCTTCATATAAAGCAAGCAGCAAAGAAATCTACATATATGGTATCTGTGATATCTGGTCAAAATCTTGAAAAAGTTATCATCCAAAATTTCTTTTTTTCATTTGAAATTCTTAATATCAACGGAAAAATAAACAAATTCTATAAATTCTTTAGACAAATTTACTTTTATGGTTTATTGAAACTCCTTGAAAATTAAACATACAAGCAGGATACTTTTTAATTTCTAAATTTGTGAAAAAAAAAAGATGATTGTTGTTAAGAATGTGTTACTTCATGTGTAATTGTATGTCAAACACAACCGTATTTTTCTAATTTCCATTTAATTACTTGCAGTCAGAATGTGACCAGATTTCACTGTAAAGTAGAACCTCAACATCAATTGAAATATCTTTAACTTCTAGTGAAAATGAACTTCGAATGCAAAACTGCATCAAAAGACCACAGAATTAGAGTAAGAACAATTTCGATAGCTCGAGGTGATAATTGAGGTTCAGTGTTGAACAGTATCTACACTAGAATATACATCTATGTTTATACAAGTCAATACATGTATACATTATAGCACACACAGGATACTACCAGTATGTGAGAAAAACAATACTACCACATCCGATGTATTACAAGAAAGGATAGTATGAGATTTAGTGAACATTTGTCAGGTTTGGCAGCAAATTTCTAGGATTTTAATCTCCAAGGAAATGGAGAGCCTAAAGTTGTCTCCTAGAATCCTGAATGGAAGAAAAATGAGGTAAAAATAGGTATGACTTCAGGATTTCTGAGATTATCCTAACCTCCAAGATAAGGGGAGATAACCTAGGAGAAACTCTTGACTGGACAATTCTTCACAGAGACCTTAGAATCTGGTATTCAGTCTGGTTCTAGTTTCTTAATATCATTTAAGTTATTTTAAAGATTTATTTTGTTTTTGTTTGTTTGTTTGTTTTTTCAATAATTTTTTCTTTCATATCATGTGCTGCTGGATACAATTTCAGAAAAGAAAAAGAATTTTTTTGTTTTTTAATCATAAATTTACAGCTTATAACATAAGTTTAACTATGCAAGTAGGATGAGACAGGGTGTATAGCTTTAGCCAGTTCTAAGCAGACCCTTCCAGTAAATTTTGATAAAAATCCATATATATATATACACCAGACAAGTCCTTTGGTAATATGACTGTCTGGTGTCAAGGACAAAACATCCCTGGACTAATCACACTATCAAATCATTAGCCTCATGATCAGCAATGATACCAGATACAATGATCAACTTAGTCAACTGATCTGGATAATTCTCAGGCAAGGATGTCTAGTTATTGGGGAAATATTGAGATCAGGAAAGTCAATATGTCCAATATGTATATAGGTAGTTTATAGAATAAGCAGAAAGGAGCACACACAGTATATATAACTAGGATATATATAACATAACAGCCAAAGATAGATATAGATGTACATAGATCATATGCAGAATATCTGTACCTAGCAGGATATAGGATGCACTTTACCCAGCAGCAAGCTAGTGTCACCCAATGCTATCACCCAGCAGGCCATCAAATATACTATCACCCAGCTGATTATATAACACACTACCACCCAGCAGGCCATATAATGTACTATCACCCAGCAGACCATATAATGTACTATCACCCAGCAGGACATATAATGTACTATCACCCAGCAGGACATGTGATTTATTATCACCCAGCAGTCCATATAATGTACTATCAAACAGCAGGCCATATAATGTACTATCACCCAGCAGGACATGTGATTTATTATCACCCAGCAGTCCATATAATGTACTATCACCCAGCAGACCATATAATGTACTATCACCCAGCTGATTATATAATAAACTACCACCCAGCAGGACATCTGATTTACTATCACCCAGCAGGACATATAATGTACTATCACCCAGCAGGACATATAATGTACTATCACCCAGCAGGACATGTGATTTATTATCACCCAGCTGATTATATAACAAACTACCACCCAGCAGGCCATATAATGTACTATCACCCAGCAGACCATATAATGTACTATCACCCAGCTGATTATATAATAAACTACCACCCAGCAGGACATGTGATTTACTATCACCCAGCAGGACATATAATGTACTATCACCCAGCAGGACATATAATGTACTATCACCCAGCAGGACATGTGATTTATTATCACCCAGCAGGACATATAATGTACTACCACCCAGCAGGCCATATAATGTACTATCACCCAGCAGGCCATATAATGTACTATCACCCAGCAGGACATGTGATTTATTATCACCCAGCAGGACATATAATGTACTACCACCCAGCAGGCCATATAATGTACTATCACCCAGCAGGCCATATAATGTACTATCACCCAGCAGGACATATAATGTACTATCACCCAGCAGGACATATAATGTACTATCACCCAGCAGGACATATAATGTACTATCACCCAGCAGGACATATAATGTACTATCGCCCAGCAGGACATATAATGTACTATCACCCAGCAGGCCATATAATGTACTATCACCCAGCAGGCCATATAATGTACTATCACCCAGCAGGACATATAATGTACTATCACCCAGCAGGACATATAATGTACTATCACCCAGCAGGACATATAATGTACTATCACCCAGCAGGACATATAATGTACTATCACCCAGCAGGACATATAATGTACTATCACCCAGGACATATAATGTACTATCACCCAGCAGGACATATAATGTACTATCACCCAGCAGGACATATAATGTACTATCACCCAGCAGGACATATAATGTACTATCACCCAGCAGGACATATAATGTACTATCACCCAGCAGGACATATAATGTACTATCACCCAGCAGGACATATAATGTACTATCACCCAGCAGGACATATAATGTACTATCACCCAGCAGGCCATATAATGTACTATCACCCAGCAGGACATATAATGTACTATCACCCAGCAGGACATATAATGTACTATCACCCAGCAGGACATATAATGTACTATCGCCCAGCAGGACATATAATGTACTATCACCCAGCAGGACATATAATGTACTATCACCCAGCAGGACATATAATGTACTATCACCCAGCAGGACATATAATGTACTATCACCCAGCAGGACATATAATGTACTATCACCCAGCAGGACATATAATGTACTATCACCCAGCAGGACATATAATGTACTATCACCCAGCAGGCCATATAATGTACTATCACCCAGCAGGACATATAATGTACTATCAAACAGCAGGACATATAATGTACTATCACCCAGCAGGACATATAATGTACTATCACCCAGCAGGACATATAATGTACTATCACCCAGCAGGACATATAATGTACTATCAAACAGCAGGACATATAATGTACTATCACCCAGCAGGCCATATAATGTACTATCAAACAGCAGGACATATAATGTACTATCACCCAGCAGGCCATATAATGTACTATCACCCAGCAGGACATATAATGTACTATCAAACAGCAGGCCATATAATGTACTATCACCCAGCAGGACATATAATGTACTATCAAACAGCAGGCCATATAATGTACTATCACCCAGCAGGACATGTGATTTATTATCACCCAGCAGTCCATATAATGTACTATCACCCAGCAGGACATATAATGTACTATCACCCAGCTGATTATATAACAAACTACCACCCAGCAGGCCATATGATATACTACAACCCAGCCTTAATCTATTGTCCCCAAGGTAACCAACCAATTGGTGGACATGTCACAGACTACAATCACTCCTTGGTAGTTTAATATTTGCTGGCATGCTGTAAAATGTATTATCCCCAAATAAGTTGATAAATTCATTGACTGCAATGTGGTAGCAGCCAACTGACTCACCTAACTTCACCTATCCAGCTTGTGCCCATTGGCACATAAGCCAACTGACCAATGTTACCAAATGCTGTTACCCCGGAGGATCTCTAAAATACTATCACCCAGGTATTAATACCAATGCCAACACCCTACAGGGTATATGATGAACTATTACCAAACTGACTAACACACCAGCTGTTCTAGCTAGAACTCAAGAGCACCAAAGAACCAGATCCTGAACACCAAAATACCTTATACAAAATGCAAACCGATCTGTAACACAGGAAAAGCTACAATATAGTTTTACTAATCACACAAGACAACACACCTGGTATTTCCTCTGTTTTGGAGACGGTGGATGTGGTGGTTGTACCCTTTTTTGCAAGGTCATCATACACGGCCAGTGTTCTTGCCTTGTCTTCATCAGCACGACGTATCTTCTCCTTAAGACTTGCCTCTGATGCCTGCAGTGTCTTATTGTGCTGTTCAGATGCTGTTTTGGCCATCTTGTCAAACTCGGCCAGTGTTTTAGCCTTCTGTTTGTCTGCTTGTTCATGTCTGCGTTTGATGATGTCTTCGTTTTCTTTCTCTCGCTGGATTCTGCGTGCTTCAATTTCCTCTGTGATACACAAAAAGAAGTAAATTTAGGAGATGACGTTATCATTGCTGACTGACAAGCCATTATATACTGATTTGACAAAAGTTGGAAGACAAAGTTGGTATTTGATCTAAAGCTGAAGATGTTGATAGCTAAGATCATGTTTCAAACATTATATGAATCAGCAACTTCATGTTTAACATCTAACTACTTACTATTTTTAATTTCACGCAGCTCTCTCATCCTGGTCCGAATTCTCTTCCTCTCCTCAAAGTCCTCAGTCTTGGAGAGCTGTTGATGAGAACAGAGGAAGGATAATCATCAGGTTGGATAGAATCATGTGACTGTCTATGGCTATATATTTATCATCATGTGACTGGCTTAATTTTGTCATGTGACTGTGTCTCTGACAATATATTATCATGTGATATCAGCAGAAAACACTTCATTTTTAAATTTGTATGTTAGACAAGCCAGGCTTCACAAAAATTTCAGGTACATAAAATGTCTAGGCTGTACTTACAGTGTACAAAGTCAGATGTCATTCTAAGTATGGCCTGTACATACAATATACAAAGTCTGATGTCATTCTGGGCTGTACTTAAGTATACAAAGTCAGATGTCATTCTAAGTCTGGGCTGTACTTAAGTATACAAAGTCAGATGTCATTCTAAGTCTGCGCTGTACATACAGTATACAAAGTCTGATGTCATTCTAAGTCTGGGCTGTACTTCAGTATACAAAGTCTGATGTCATTCTAAGTCTGGGCTGTACTTAAGTATACAAAGTCAGATGTCATTCTAAGTCTGGGCTGTACATACAGTATACAAAGTCTGATGTCATTCTAAGTCTGAGCTGTACATACAGTATACAAAGTCTGATGTCATTCTAAGTCTGAGCTCTACATACAGTATACAAAGTCTGATGTCATTCTAAGTCTGGGCTGTACATACAGTATACAAAGTCTGATGTCATTCTAAGTCTGAGCTGTACATACAGTATACAAAGTCTGATGTCATTCTAAGTCTGAGCTGTACATACAGTATACAAAGTCTGATGTCATTCTAAGTCTGAGCTGTACATACAGAATACAAAGTCTGATGTCATTCTAAGTCTGGGCTGTACATACAGTATACAAAGTCTGATGTCATTCTAAGTCTGGGCTGTACATACAGTATACAAAGTCTGATGTCATTCTAAGTCTGAGCTGTACATACAGTATACAAAGTCTGATGTCATTCTAAGTCTGAGCTGTACATACAGTATACAAAGTCTGATGTCATTCTAAGTCTGAGCTGTACATACAGAATACAAAGTCTGATGTCATTCTAAGTCTGGGCTGTACATACAGTATACAAAGTCTGATGTCATTCTAAGTCTGAGCTGTACATACAGTATACAAAGTCTGATGTCATTCTAAGTCTGGGCTGTACATACAGTATACAAAGTCTGATGTCATTCTAAGTCTGAGCTGTACATACAGTATACAAAGTCTGATGTCATTCTAAGTCTGAGCTGTACATACAGTATACAAAGTCTGATGTCATTCTAAGTCTGAGCTGTACATACAGAATACAAAGTCTGATGTCATTCTAAGTCTGGGCTGTACATACAGTATACAAAGTCTGATGTCATTCTAAGTCTGAGCTGTACATACAGTATACAAAGTCTGATGTCATTCTAAGTCTGGGCTGTACATACAGTATACAAAGTCTGATGTCATTCTAAGTCTGGGCTGTACATACAGTATACAAAGTCTGATGTCATTCTAAGTCTGAGCTCTACATACAGTATACAAAGTCTGATGTCATTCTAAGCAAGAGCAGTACATTTCAACTTTCCCCTCAGTAATTGCCATACATCATATCAATAAAATTGATATAAAATTTTACCAAGTTGAACAAATAAAAGCATGCCTTCAGGTAGAACCCTGTGTTTATATTGTAATAAATGTCCATATTTGTGGATTATTCTTGTGCATTGCTGCTTGTCATGGCCTTTTAAATGTTCAGAACTCAAATGAATATTTTCAGAAGTCAATCTAACACATTATAATAAGGATATTATCAATATAAATCCCAAGATTTATAGAATTTCAGAAGAAACAAAATTTTCTGATGAGATGTAGTGTTTCTTAACCAACCAAACATGGTGATGTACGCAGGACAATTTGTATAACCTTACGACATGTACCAATCTGGGAACAAATTATGACAGGCTTTCTTCAACATATACACATTGTGCATTGAATCTATGACATCACTGATGTATTGTTATTATTTAGCATCAGGATCAGGAATGACAACACTAATACTTAACACTTGTGTAATGTTTTTTATCTTCTTTCTAGTATATTTGTATCAATTTTCTTTTTTCTTCTCCCTCTAATAAGTGTTATGTAAGAATATCATCACCAAATTGTCTTACATAATAATATGGTAATTATTTGTTACAGAACCCCGGTAAATCGTGGACGTTTTAGCATCAGTTAATCCTGTAGTGGCCGTTACAATGTATCGCTTAATTACCTGTGACAGGGGTATTAGAACAGTTAAGTGTTGAACGGCAAAATATCCACCTCAATATTCTGCTGTCAACAAAAATCACCACTACCTACATCACACTACCTAAACCACAGACATTCATGTTGTCGGAGATGTAACATACAAAATACAGTAAATTCCATGGTAGTGATTCTGCTCATTCCTTACTAAACACAATGTTCCTGATATACCAACAGACATACATGCTTTAATGATCAGGAGGGTACAATAGTATGTGTTTGACAGTCTTCATCATGAACATACTACAAATAACACCCTAATCTTATTTTTAGACCGCAACATCTGAAGAAAATATCAACACACTGAAGAAGAACACAAGAATTAATCATATATTTATTCCCACGGATACAAAAATACATATTCACTCCACAAAAATCTGTGTTTTTTCGTTGTTATATATACATCCTGAAAGTTACAGTTGAGTAGCACACTAATGAAAATCTGTGATATGTAATATAAGCAGAGATGAACCGACCAAATCAGATATGTTGTTATGTTGAATAAGGGGGAAAAATTGTACTCTGTTAATGAGTATATCACAAAATCTAGTCTGCAGGGCGGCTTGTCAAACAATATTTTCTGTAGCAAAATGTAGGAATGTACAGGATATTACATTCCAAGTATTCCTGTGTTATCATCAGCAAAGGAAATGCTATAATGAAGTTTCTTAGAGATAATAACTTATAATAGCCAGGGGAGGTAATCCAGTTTTATGTTAAGGGTAGAAATCCTGTGTAACACTCAGGGTAGATAATCCAGTATTATACCCAGGGGAGGTAATCTTGTATTATACTTGGGAAGGTTATTCCTGTACTAGACGGATGGGATTTAATCCAGTATTATAATAAGGGGAGGTAACCTGTATTATACAATGTACTCAGGGGCAGTAATCATGTATTAACCTCAAGAGAAGATAATGTCTTATACTATGGCAGGTAATTCTGTATTATACTTGGAGTAGGTAATTGTGTACAATATTCAGGGGAGGTAAACTTGTATCAAACTCAGGGGAGGTAATCCTGTGATATACTAAATGGGGGTGGGGGCAGGGGGGTATGAGGGCAGGGGAACCTTGTATTATGCTTGGAGGAGGTAATCGTGTAATATACTGAATGGAGTGGGAGGGGGGAACCCTGTATTATACTCGGAGGAGGTTATTGTGTACAATATTCAGAGGAGGTAAACTTGTATTAAACTCAGGGGAGGTAATCCTGTGATATACTCAACGGGGGTTGGGGATCCTTTATTATACTTGGGAGAGGTGATCATTGTGCAATGTCAACTGACACTGATAAAAGTACTGCTGGCTTCTATTCATTACATACTGTCTACTCTCCTGACTATGACGTCGGTTAGGAAGCAAATTCCCAGTGTTTACTTAGAATACTGTAGGTACCAGATTTGTTCCAAGCATTAATACATAGTTATATAAGTCCACTTGACTTTGTAGTAAGACATGTAGGGGGAGCTGAAGTAATAGTAGACACAAGGCCTCAGATTCCAACCCTCAAGTTGATGTCTCAACCCCCAATCACTGACAAGAGAACTGGTTGGTAAAAGTACAGCTTCAAAGCTAAGGCAAAAACTAATGGGTAAGGGTAACAATGAGAGACAGGTTTACCTTACTGACTAATGTATATACAGGGCAAATGGTAAAATCTTTACCACAGAATATATAGAATGACTTAGAAAGAAAAAGCAAAACAGATCTATGATGTAGAACAAAAGTTTTGTGAAATGCCAAGCAATGCTGAAAAAATGCCAACATTAACCAAAAATGTCATAAAAAACCAACTGTTCAACATGCCTTTCATTCCTGTAGTCCAACCATAAAACCTATTTGCCACATTAACCATGACTACTGGTGAATTTGTACCGTGAAAATCTTGGCTGATTCATTTATCAGAGATAGCTATCATCACTATGGCAACAAGACTGAATAATGTTCCAACTGCAGGCACCAATCTAATGGCCAACAGACAACACAAGATGGCTGACAGACAATCTCCGAGGCCTTTGATGTATAACAAACCGGAATACCACACAGAACAAAATAATGGATAGGCCTATCTTATACCATAGTGATGTCTGGTGAAGAGAAATGTTTTTAAAACGGAAAATACAGAAAATGAGTTTCTGATCAAGTCTTAGTTTAATTCAGAATAAAAGTTCGAACAATTAATAAGACTTCACCTCTGTGATGTTCAGACATTAGTGGTATTACACAGTGGTGGAATGGCTGTGCAGGTGGATAACACACTACACTTTGAGGGAAAATATGTTCACTGCCAGTGTTAGATCCCCTGATCAGACACAAAATTAAAGCCTATGGGTGTCTCTGGCCTATCCATGTACGTCAAAGTCGCCATGGAGTCCTCCTGCTTCTAGAATCTTAAATTGGTTGATCTCTTTGATATGTCTGATTGCTTTGAAACATACAAAGGGGAGGTAATTCTTTACCAAAACCTTTGGGCTGGTTAGTCAGTCTAAAGTTAACTTTACGTAATCCAGTCTTTTAGATTTACACTCCTTACAAACTATATCCAAGTCAACAAGAATTATCAATGTAAGTTCCCTCTCCCCTAGATCCTTTATACCCAACACAAAAACCTTTCCAATCACCACAAGGAACACAAAACATTATGAGTCAGTAGATTCAGAACAGCAAGTCTGACAGGAATAAAAACAATTAAGTTCCTACATGATTTTATCGATCCATTCAATAATGTTATCATATATATGAGACGTTTGGATTAGACAAAGTTTTTCTTCAGTTCGGGAGATTTCTATGTCTGTGGTATAGTGATTTTAGTAACCTCATATTCTATATGTATGTCATTTATAATGAAAAACAAACCACCTCTTTCAATATTTATGTAATTTAAACAAAAAACTTTTCTAGACATGATACATAAACTTTCAAAAGATGAAATCTCAGGTTTTTAAAAAGAATTTCTAATTTCATTTGATGCAAAATGCCTGACTAGAGCTTTGAGATTTATTGCACTTTAAATGGTTTCATAAACCTGCTTATCAATGACTACTTGGTCTCGGGTGTTATGGAGAGGAGTAAAACTGATGATGGGTCACCAAGATAAGACTCCCTGCTGACCTACATGCTAAGATTAAGACTCCCTGCTGACCTTCACACTAAGATTAAGACTGCCAGGTGACCTGAGATATTTGTTGGGGGCTATATGCAACTGATGTTGTACTTGGTGACCTCTTTACTATCAGTACCTGTGTATCTTTATCAGAGCAGGATTAATCAGGTGTAAACAGGCTTGTTTTGAACCACCAATAACACTCCCACATGTACAAACAGAGCTTACTCAACTCTTTTTATTCTTTATTAATTTGAACTTCCATGTGGCTAATATATATTTGAACTAATGATCACCATTTGTCATCCAGTCAAGTCCCACAGCAATACCTTACCATATGGTACTTACATATCTATGTCCCCAGTTGTTGTCTTGTCAAGTCTTACAAAAATACCCAACAGTACAGTACTTACATATCTATGTCCCCAGTTGTCGTCTTGTCAAGTCTCACAACAATACCTTACCATATGGTACTGACAAATTTGTGTCCCCAATTGTCGTCTTGTTAAGTCTCACAAAAATACCCAATAGTACAGAACTCAAATATTTGTGTCCCCAGTTGTCGTCTTGTCAAGTCCCACAATAATACCCAACAGTATGGTACTTACGTATTTGTGTCCCCAGTTGTCGTCTTGTCAAGTCCCACAATAATACCCAACAGTATGGTACTTATGTATTTGTGTCCCCAGTTGTCGTCTTGTCAAGTCCCACAATAATACCCAGCAGTATAGTACTTACGTATTTGTGCAGCTCCTCCTCATCGTCCATCGTTTCGTAGGAAGGCATGTTGGTCTTGTCTCCCTGACAACAAGAAAATAAATAATTTTTACCATAGTTACAGACTACATTACAAACCTTAAATCTATTATCAGACATACTGTAATGAAAAAAATAAAAAGAGAAGAAGTTGTTGTTTCATTTGATACAGTTAGTACTGCATCCTTTCCTGTTCCTCTGGTACAGTAATACTTCTTTTCTTTAATGTTATTCAGCCATCTTCTTTAATTTGACTTTTTTATTTTCCTATCATCTCAGTCCACTGAAACTGCACTAAAGCACCTTAATTTCACAAATCCAGCACCAAACAGTTGTTGTGCTCTGCTGATGTTCATACTAAGTGATACAGCAGTCCACGAGACTTAGCCTCATCAAAAATGTTTTTTTCTGGAGACAAAGTCAGAGATGTTAACAGTAAGTAGGTACCTGATCTTCCGTCACTCTGTCACAAAACTTGGCATCCTTGATATAGATATAGAGAGAGGAAATCACCATTCCTTTGTTGGTTTGTAACAAACACCTACACTTAAAACTTCAGCCTCTACGTAACGAACGACAGAAATGTAATATAAAGGTAAGAAAACGATATGTACAGTCAAAGCAGATGTTCAAATTTATTTTTATCTTACATTTTTTCCTAAGAAGATTGAGCAACTTCTTACCCCAATGTTTTACATCTGGAAATTCTAAACAATGCATTGCTCAGTCTTATTACAAGCCTTGTCAACTTGAGGTGTTTTGAAGCTTTACGATTGTGTTTCCTTTGTCATTGTCTATGATATTTTACCTTTTTTTACACAAATCTGATTAAAGATTCTAACTTGTGTAGTTTTAATTTTCCAAAAAAAGTTTTTGCACCATGTTTTTGTCCATAAATGATATTACTACCAAAAGTTGTGATAACTGGACCCCTGTATATGGATGCCACCTGGTGGCCTCACCTCAGTGCCTTAAAGTACATAATGCTATTATTAGTCATTATGTACCTGAACTTCTTGAAGAACAGTAGCAATATATTCTTAGTCAAGGAAATCCCAGTGAGAAACCATTAGTGAACACAGAATTAAACTATACAAGGGTTGACTAGCTTTATGGAATAAAGACATGTTAACCAGACACAAATTTTGGCACGTCTCTTCTGATCTACAAAATATAAATGTTTTGTACTGAATAAAAAAACAAATGTTTCTTAAAGTAATATTATTTAGATTTCAAAACATTATGGTTTAGTCAGAAAACATGATGAGTGGTTGATGAAAGGTGTCTACTTCCTGTTGATTACAGGACTCTGAGCAGCCATCTTTGTCCTGACCCCGGGACGTCTCACTGATACAACAGTACTATAATATTACACACAAGTTAACATTTGAAGATTTGTGAGAAAATGTTTCCTTTTTCATTTTGGCTTTCTAATTTGCTTATATAATATTACCAGTTTAACACAAATTTTGTTGATTCCCATTATTCTCCAAGTCATTGATAACAAACTTCATTTCAGACAAAAATTCTGATGATTTAGAATTAAGCATTATATCTATGCATTATAATTTCATATCTGACACCGATAGAACTGGACACCAACCATGTTGACGGAGTCCATGCCAGTCGACTCAACCTTACAAATTTAATGTAAAATTCCTTTTAATGTTGAACAACATTGTAATATTATCTGAAACACTTTTTGCACAGTAAAGCAATTACAGTACAAGATATTGATAAGCAGGTTGTGTTGTACTTAGTTAGAGTACACACTGTAATTCTACAGAGAGTTGCCCTGGGTGTCCACCTTGGAAACATCTGCTCCATTGAGAGATGATATACCTCAAAATCAGTTTAAAAGTTCAACAAACTGTTTGGAAAGATATAAAACCTAAGGTAGTTTGAACTTGACCTTGACCTTTGATTTGAAACCACGGCAACATGAACACATAAAAAATGTTTACTATCTCGATACTGCCAACTCACGCAGAACAAGGAAGGATTTTTAACATCATAAAGGACACACATTAAAAAAAATTCAGATATTGAAGAATTTACATATATCATTTTCTTGAGAGATCAAAGTCTCCTGAAAACAGGAAATTTTCCTTGAAGATTACAGCCCTGGACAGAATATCTAAACATTTGTGATATTCTGACAGCAACACATGTAAAAACTTTATGATAACTTTGAGGAATATAAACTTTGATGCCATCCTATGCATAAATATTTCATGAAAATGCATACTTTTAGTTTTTAGAGCTAGATAAGCTGCGTGGTTGTGACATGAAGCTGAATGTTTTTGATGCTCGTTAGTTTGCCTGTTGGTTCCATTGTTGTATGCTTTGTTTTCATTTCAGAACATGACATTACTTACTGGAATTGACCAAGGTTTACATAGAGGGTGTTGTTGATGAAGCAAAAGACACTTACTCCTCCAGAACACATGGTCTTATTCTCCTTGGACTTTTTCAGGAATCTCTGTGTAAATCTGTCTTTTGTTCATATTTTGCCCTAATTTTATGGAATTTGAGTTTGAATTATGATTTGGTTGCTATGTTGGTATTTTCTTGACGTTTTATCTCATGTCATTGACTCCTATCAAAGGTGATCACACTTTCACAAGTCTTCGACTCTTATCTGGCTCAAATCAAAGGTGATCACACTTTCATAACCTTTAGATACCCTCAGAAGGCTAACTGATCCAAATTCTATCTTACTGTGTGACTGAAAGGTTATTTGTGTATTGTCTTAAACATCATACTGTTGATGAGGAGAGAGAGAGGTCAACACTGTAACCTCTGCAAGTACACTGTTAGTCTGTACCTTTAGTTGCAAACAGTGACAGCATCCCACTGTTTTATAAAATACACTTTTGATAGGAAAGTCAGACACATAGGGCACATTAATGGAAGGCATATATATATATATCATACACACAGCTAGAGTTCACTGAGGTTGACATTAATATACAATTTTTGAAAACTTTCAGTCTCGGAGTCCAACAAAATAAAAGCTGGTTTCCGGTGAAGTTTCCAGCTCCTCATCTGGAGGAGTACTTATACGGGATGAAACTTCATAGGCCACAGAACAACAGGAAAAACAGAAAGTTCTGGAATTTCTTCTCTCTAAATTCTATAAACAGTGTCTATTATTTGTCTGTAGAACTAATGGGTGTGGGTGGTGTAGAAATAACACTCTCTTTAACATAGATGTCTGGGATTCCATTCTGTGGACGGATATGAAAAGGTATGGGTCACCTGCCTGAACATGTGAATTTTCCACAATTAAAGCTCTTTCGTGCTTCAAGTCAGGCCAACAAGATTGTTTAATATAAGTTGAAAAAACTTGGCTGGTAAAGTTTAAGGCAACGTTAACTAATAAGAGTAGAAAAGTCAAAATTCCTGAGACAGTACCAGAACCTATTTTTACAAACAAAGCAGTCTTACCCTCTATCTATGAGTATACAATGTGCTTTATGAATTTGTTTCAATATTATAACCATTCCAACAGATTTTCTCCCATTGATATATAATAAATAAACAGCACCTGACAAACTGCAGGCTAAACTCTGATAGACAAAACCCTCTAATTTCCTGGAGGTATAAATTGGCTCACAGGAGATCCACACATGGCTGAGGGAGCTGGTAAACATCTACAGTCTTATCTATTCCCAAATCTCCCCAATCTCATCAAATGATAGTGTACATTTCTCAGTGTTTGATCACTTTTTACAGCATGCATCAATCTGCTATATTACGGAGTTTTAAGTGAAATTAAACTGTCCTGTCTTAATTACTTCTTTAGGAGAGATTCATTTGTCAGTAGACTTTCAATGGATTTCAAAACAAAAAGAATTAGAATTGAACAGTTTCATGAAAAAAAAAAATTTTGAAAAGTCAAAGAAAAAAAAAATTCAATATCACAATACAGCAAAGTCCTACATCATAAATATTGTTTACTAAAACCTGACTTAAAGATCAATGTTTTCTATACTCAGCCAATTTATTCTGATGTAAGATTAAATATGAAAGGTTAAGAAATATTCCCAGAACTACTACAGTAGTATATTGTTTCGTCAAACTCTCTGACATGAACTAGCAACCTGTTTCAAATAGATGTACCTATACTGAGTTTTCTAATGTGTGATGTCATATATTGTTATGACAACAATATGACATAACCATCCAATCAGTGACCTCTTGTCTTGAAAATCAATTTACTTAACAATATAGCTTATTTCTAAATATCTGTCTGTCCACCGAAGATAAACAGCCCACAAAAATTACCTTGTAAGAAGTAAAATTCCTTGATTAGCAAGCTCCTTGAAATTCAAAAGTTTCCAGACAACACTTCAGCATCAATTTCCACTAAAACCAGATCCGTGCCTGCTGGTTCAGGATACACAATAGACCACAAGACTTTAGTGGTTTGTTTTTTCTTACATTTTCTGTCTACTCTATCTTTCAGAGCCAGAAAGTTGTAAGAAACGTGTGCTTTCTGTGTGCATGTTGAAGTGTGTACAACTGTGTACACAGGTATGTGTAATACTTGGCACACACAGACCTAAGGCATGCACATGCTTTACTCTACCAAACTGTATACTTGTTGTTCATATGAATCAATTCACAAATATGTCAACACTTGTAAATGAATTTAATACAGGGTTATTTTCTGACACATTCTTCATCCAATCAAATGTATTTTTAACCTGCCAATTAGGTAACATGGTAGCTGTTAAGGAATTTAGGCCAGTGGTAATTTGAATTAGGTATGAGAGGAAAAGACGGGTGAAGCTTTCATAAAGCAGCAGGCTAGAAAGAATGTACATAGAGACCCACTCAGGGTATAGACAGCATCTCCATCAGAATCATTGTAATGATTAACCCAAAGATACAGGTACAGGTTACCATAGTAACATCATAATAATCCACCCATAGACAAATATCTAGGTACAGGTTACCATAGTAACATCAAAATAATCCATCCATAGACAAATATCTAGGTACAGGTTACCATAGTAACATCAAAATAATCCATCCATAGACAAATATCTAGGTACAGGTTACCATAGTAACATCAAAATAATCCATCCATAGCAAATATCTAGATACATGTTACCATAGTATCGTCATAGTAATCTAACCATAGACAAATATCTAGGTACAGGTTACCATAGTAACATCAAAATAATCCATCCATAGCAAATACCTAGATACATGTTACCATATAATCATCATAGTAATCCACCCATAGACAAATATCTAGGTACAGGTTACCATAGTAACATCAAAATAATCCACCCATAGCAAATATCAAATATCCATAGTACAGGTTCCACCCATAGACAAACATCTAGGTACATGTTACCATAGTAATCCAACCATAGACAAATATCTAGGTACAGGTTACCATAGTAACATCAAAATAATCCACCCATAGCAAATATCTAGATACACGCTACCATAGTATCGTCATAGTAATCCACCCATAGACAAACATCAAGGTACATGTTACCATAGTAACATCATAATAATCCATACATCAACAATAACGTACTGTACAACAATTGACTTGCATGAGAGTTTTATTTTCACTGATATTTCCTTACGATCAATAAACTTTTAAAATTTTTTTGTACTAATGAATTTGTTAATATTATCTAAAGAGAAACTTAAAGCATTATGGTACATCTAAAAATGTAAATTTTAAGTCAAGACACGAAAGCGCAGACAGGACTGATAAAAGAATTCAGAGAAACATTTACAATGGGTAAAATACGGTCTAGTCTGTAAATATATTTGTGGTGATTACTTTTACCGCTGTCTGTTAATTAAGATTACAGACGATTGCCAAGTACCTACATGTACAGATTTCCTGCCAACTTGCATAACTTCTAGGTTTTCCTTGAAGAACTTCTTTCTTTCAAAAAACGTACATGAAACAACTTAAATCTAAAAATACAAACCCTTTGCTTAAAAGAAGATGTAGAAAAAAAAACAAATATTTTAACAAAAACAAAAAAGAATTATCATAAACAACTTTTGTTGCAGCATTGATTTGATAATTCCATTCATTCCTTTACTTCATGTTACTGAGATGAGCTTATTCAATAGTAACAGAAATGAAACCAATCCGTGAGTGAAAATGATCTAACTGCAGGCCCTATTGATGGTCTTGGCACAAGTTCCTAAAATCCAAACCCAGGTGCGTTGAAGCCACATACCTCTAGAAAATTGTCTATCTTATTGCATCTAAGATTCAAAGATATCCTGCTTCAAAATCATAATACGACTAGATTAAAAAAGGGGAAAAAAATTAATTTGTCTAACACAGGCATAGAAGAGGTCCAGTCTAGTACCCAGGAAGTTAGAATATATCTGCTGACAAATGGCCAATGTCATTTGTTTCTACTGGTGTCGTCTACTGTACAAGAAATCTAATTTAATACAACCAGTCCTTATCTAGAGAGTTGTGAAAGTGTTGTCAGTTCAAGCCATATACACTTAAACCTGTTGAAGTAAGTAAACCTAACAGAAGTGAAACTTTGGTGTTAACTGGGCCAACAATGTAGGATACACAGATATATGACAAACTTATAAATTCTCAATTTAATTAACTTTGCAATGACAACTCCTTGCTGTTGTAATTGCGGGATTTCTATCCAACCTGTTGTAAAAGTTGATTACCTAGGTAAGAGACATCAATGGTTGTTCCAACAGAGTGTGAATATTTGGCTATGAAATTTCATTTGGTTTAATCAATTGTACAAATAAGGACATTTCATTTTGACAGACATTCTACAAACGTCCTGTACAGGAGTTCAACAATCTTCCTGTAGACCTCTGAGGGGAGATGTGGCTTAGTGGTGTTCTCCTAACATCCTGTAGATCTCTGAGGAGAACAGCTACAGTGTGGAGAACACTGACTGTGTGAGGTGTTCTTCTAACATCCTGTAGACCTCTGAGGAGAACATCTACAGTGTGGAGAACACTGACTGTGTGAGGTGTTCTTCTAACTTCCTGTAGACCTCTGAGGAGAATATCTACAGTGTGGAGAACACTGACTGTGTGAGGTGTTCTTCTAACTTCCTGAAGACCTCTGAGGAGAACAGCTACGGTGTGGTGTTCTCCTAACTTCCTGAAGACCTCTAAGGAGAACTGTAACATCCCCAGAGATCATTCTTCATGTTCCCTGTATATTTCTGGCATTCAATGTTGCTCCATAAATGTCTGTACCAATTTGTTCAATGGCGTCAGATACACATGTTCTCTAAGGAGGTGGCTACATCCAACAAGGCATATAAACTGATATAACAAGACCAGTATGTATTGAATTACCATCCTATATGTATGCTTGGTCAGTAGGTTGCTTGGTTAGTTTGGGGTTTTCTGCTCAAGGATATCCACAGATGACCTCAGGGATAACTTAAGATCACTTTCATAACATCATCTCACAGAGTATTAAAACATGGACATTGTAGTATGACACTCCCTCCACACACGGTTAAACTGATTCTTAACAGCAACCAGTCTATAAACCACAAATTTGATAGAAGCTGGTTTGGGAGAATACTGATGAACAGTTACTGACAGTGACAGGCAGTTGATTGTTACTCTCTTGTGAAGAGAATAAAGACAATGTGAGCATGCAGGGTTATACATTTAGATATATCCCCCATCCCCTTATCTTTTACTCCTCATCTTTATCAATTGAAGGATTAAACTGTTACAGATGAGATATCTTGCACACAGACTTTTTATTTCAAAGTCGATCGATGGTGACCTTTGACCTTTAACCTCAACCACTGACCACCAAAAAAGTGTAGGCCTTGCTAATATGATGTGGATATGAACTAAATCTATCCTTGGGTTCATGAAATATCTCAGACCTTTGACCTTTAACCTTGACCCAGTGATCACCATAATCTAATAAGGTGTAAACCTTGGTAAGATGATGCCATGGTATAAATATGAATTACATGAATATGTGTCTATGGGTTCATGAGGTTACCATGGATACACAAAGTGATTACTACATATAAACCGCCAAACCCACCCAACCCCCCACAGTGGAGGGTATTCTATCATATCCAGTGCTTAATCAGTATTCAGGCCTAGTCAACTCCATTTATAAAGTCACTATTGTTACAATGAATACAACTTTAATTAACACAGCCTTCTGCGACTGAAATTGTCCAAAAAATATTTGAGCAACTTCTGTTTGATTGATTGATTGAATTTGACAGACTTGTTTTGGTTCTATATATGACCAGTAAGTAATCACATCTCAGAACAGCAGTATAAGAAACTCCCCTTACATTCCCAGTGTTGTATAGATGGTTTTGTTGACAACAGCTGAAGCCAATATTCTATATCATATACCTTGTTGTGAAATGCCAAGAAATACAAGGCCTTTATCATTAGTCTTACACAATTTTACACCCTGTAATAACCAAAACCATTACTGTATAGATTAAGCATATCAACAATCTCCGCACACACAACTTCTGTAAACTGAATCTCCGTGTTATTGCCTGCATGGAAATTGCATAATATTTCATTTTTATTCTTTTGATTTTGTCAGTGTTGTAGTTTAGCTGTGTGTATAGCCGTCCTTTCTCACACATCCCAGCCTGCAGGCCAGACCAGAAACAATGATCCGCCTACATCTTCCTCATTTCTCAGACGCCAAACATTATTATAAAACAACTTCTACACTCTCAGGTGCCCATCAGAGGTGCCATGAATAGAGATCGGAATGACCAAGGTACAAACCATCAAAACAAACTGACAGAGATGGATCACACATAAGCATACACCTCTCTGTTGTTCCTTTTGTCAATGTATAATGAATACAAGGCTTTGGCATTAGGTTTGTATATGTGGGGGGTGACTTACACAATAAATTCTCTGATTACACATACAAATTATTGAAAATCTTGCTTTTTCTTCTCACAGTTGGTAAGATCTCTGATTCAGCTGACAACTCTTCGTTCAATAAAAAGCACCTCAAAAACTTAGCGAGATGGTTCACAGAGATTGGTAATTATCTTCTGAAGCACCTGTCACCCATCTATGTTTGTGAATGATTATGACATTGTTGTTTTGCTGAAGTGTCACCTCAAATACTGTCTTTCCTTTTGGGGGAGGTCTTTATTTAACCTTTACATAATGACAGCTTGTTTTACATTCTCATCTTAAAAGACTGTTATAATCATTCAGAGAGGATGACATCATTTCTTTATTAAGATATTGTTTTCTGTTTCAATGTATTCTCAAAGCTCAATAAGATTAATTATAAGTTCTATGTTTGCTCTTCAGCACACACATCATAAAATCTACCGAACAGAAAACCACCCATACTTTGATTTTACCCCAAAAGTTCGATAAATACGTAAGCTGAAGTTTTTACCTTAAAACTTTGGTAATTACGTCAGCTAAAGTTATGTGTCAGTCTTAAGAGATGTTTGGAGTATGTGCATGTGTCAGACATTCCTCAATATGTAACACAAGGCAAAATAAGTAGCTATCTTGACCTGGTGACCTACTTAATCTCCATCAAGGTCATTCAGTGCTTGTGTTTTGTTTTGACAGCAGACAAACACATGTATCACTAATAATAATTCTCAAGGGTTACGGACCCGTTAAAAGGAACAAGAGTGTCTTTCTCCCTAATCCTTTATACCCATAGTAAAAACTTAAGTAAAAGACATCATAAGTTGTATGAAGTAATTTGCCTTAACCCTTTGATTTTTGTTTCGTTACAATAAAGTACATGTTTGAATGACCAACAAACATCATGACCAAAAAAAAGATAAGTAATTAATTTACCAAACATTTTTTATAGTACCACTAAGTACAGATGTAAATCTGTTTCATTGGGTTGTGAGCAGTTTTCTGCTCTTTACTTAGGGTAAGGAAGCTATATAGTTGTGTGGAATTTGTTTACATCTTGTTGCCATGGTAATGTGACTTCCTACAGACTAAGACAGGCCTGAGGTAAGTAATCTCATTATAACCCCATTACCATACCAGCACTGTCTATACCCTACACAGAACATTCACTGGAAAGTTAATAAACAAATTACAAGGTTAACTAGGAATGGATCAGGCAGTTAAAGGCTAGTAAAGGTTGGGTTAGGACAAGTTAAATCAGCAGTTGTACTACTTTCTTAGCACAAGTTATCCAGTAAATATAGCACCAATATGTATTTACAAGCTGCCCTACTTCTATGCTAATATATCCCAAAGTTTTATTACAACTCCAGTTTATATCCAGACCAGGATCCTCTAAAACAAAAACTATAAAATTCTGAAATTCAATTGTGATGTTGTATTGCATCAAGGACAACAATATTGTCAGATTTAAAATCATTATTATGATAATTTTCCATATTGTACGAACTATTACAGAGGTTATAAGATACTATCACACAGGTTACTGTATGTTTCTATCACACAGGTTACTGTAGGTTTCTGTGTGTACTATAAGTAACAGTCCTTTCCCCTCTTGTCATCACACTAATTCAGGAAGCAGGTTGTCAATATATAATGTATCTTTGTAGTAACTCAAGTCACTGAATGCAGTGTACATAAACACATAAATGTTTATTTCTCTCACTACACATCACTTTCCCATAAATCAAAAGCATCCCTCTTCATTATTACATTAAATTCATTACAGGGCTCATAAAGGGAAACCATAAAAACAGTACCAGACTTAGGCCTCATTTTCTGATTTGAAGTCGTAACTCAATCTGATCACATAAATACAAGCTAAACGTATAAATTAGATGTAAGAATTAACTGATCTTTACAGGAACCAGTACACAAAGCCTGTAGTTACAGATTTGAACACTGTGACTAATTCCTGCACTATTTCAATACTTCCCTTCAATAGGCCTCCATTGGACATTTTTGGAAGAACATTTTGTATGTAAGCTGATGCTCCCAGAAGGAGGAAGATAAACAAACTTTGCCAGTACACAGCACTATCATCAGCTGGTGTGGTAGATGTTCTCAAACCAAACAGGTTTCACTTACCAGCACTACTATTTTGTCATCATGTAATTTTTATTGGAACGTCAATCTAACAGAAAAATTCAAAACCGTTGAACTCAAATAAGTTGAAATAGATAACAATGTACATAAGTTTGAATTCAAAATTGAGTCCAAAGAATTTCAGGAACACTTACTACCAGAGAAGCAGCCTCATTATGGAGTGAGAGAATTGAGCTGAACATACCACTGGCAAGACACCTGTCTCATTCACCTGTCTAAATGTACTGGCTGACAGACAGCCCCCTCTATAATCTGACCCCACCCTTTCTTTTCACTAACAATACCCCTACCCTATCTAAATCAACCCCCTTCAATATCTCACCTTGCCCTAATTCTGTCAATACCATTTCTTCATCTCAACTGTATAATTCCAACCCTTCACTGTTCCGTACAAAAGTACAAAGGTTATTATTACAAATATGGTGGGGACAAGGTATAGGTAATTGGCTGGGTTACCTACAGGGTGAGGAAAGGGTAAAGTTACAGACAGGGTACAAGGAGGGAGAGGGGAGTAAGGGGTAAGGTTATAGACAGGGCACTGGAAGGTGGAGAGGAGAAAGGGGTAAAGTTACAGACAGGGTATTTGGCAGAAGAAGGGGAGAAAAGAATTAAGGTTACAGAAAGGGTACTGAGAGGGAGAAGGGAGGAGGGAAAGGGGTAAGGTTATGGACAGGGTAGTGGGAGGGGGAGGGGAGGAGGGAAAGGGGTAAGGTTATGGACAGGGTAGTGGGAGGGGAAGGGGAGGAGGGAAAGGGGTAGGGTTATGGACTGGGTACTGGGAGGAATAGGGGAGAAAGGGGTAAGGTCATGGACAGGGTACTGGGAGGGGGAGTGGGTGATGGGAGAAGGGGTAAAACTATGGACAGGGTACTGGAAGTGGGTTTCAGAGGGTTGTGATTAAGAACAAGGTGGTAGGGAGGTATATGAAGTTGGCTGTGACAGTAGTGTGTATAAAGGCAGATGGTTGATCAAGGACTGGTGTAAGTAAACAAAGTATAGATGTTAGGGATAGTGAGGAACTAATCCATTACCTAGGATGTATCTGTTAAAGATCAGCATAATGATAACAAACATATCCACCCACCATTGTAAACCAGATTTAGGTCTAACACTGTAATACAGTCAAACTATACTATACCCACCCACCATTGTATACCAGATTTAGGTCTAACACTGTAATACAGTCAAACTATACTATATCCACCCACCATTGTATACCAGATTTAGGTCTAACACTGTAATACAGTCACACTATACTATACTCACCCACCATTGTATACCAGATTTAGGTCTAACACTGTAATACAGTCAAACTATACTATACCCACCCACCATTGTATACCAGATTCAGGTATAACACTGTAATACAGTCAAACTGTTTTTATAATGTACCCACCAACCATTGTATACCAGATTCAGGTCTAACACTGTAATACAGTCAAACTGTTTTTGTAATGTACCCACCAACACATGTATACCAGATTCAGGTCTAACACTGTAATACAGTCAAACTGTTTGTATAATGTACCCAACCACCATTGTATACCAGATTCAGGTCTAACACTGTAATACAGTCAAACTGTTTTTATAATGTACCCACCAACCATTGTATACCAGATTCAGGTCTAACACTGTAATACAGTCAAACTGTTTTTATAATGTACCCACCAACCATTGTATACCAGATTCAGGTCTAACACTGTAATACAGTCAAACTGTTTTTATAAGGTACCCCCACCATTGTATACCAGATTCAGGTCTATGTCAGGTCCCACATTGTATACCAGATTCAGGTCTAACACCCACCCACCATTGTATACCAGATTCAGGTCTAACACTGTAATACAGTCAAACTGTTTTTATAATGTACCCACCCACCATTGTATACCAGATTCAGGTCTAACACTGTAATACAGTCAAACTGTTTTTATAATGTACCCACCCACCATTGTACACCAGATTCAGGTCTAACACTGTAATACAGTCAAACTGTTTTTATAATGTACCCACCCACCATTGTATACCAGATTTAGGTCTAACACTGTAATACAGTCAAACTGTTTTTATAATGTACCCTCCCACCGTTGTATACCAGATTCAGGTCTTACACTGTCAAATTCTTATTCTTGACTTTTGCCTTCAATTCCTCAGTCAGTGCCCTTGACCAAGACCTTGAGTTCCCATCTTCAGTCTTAACCCTTGACTTTTGCCTACAGTTCCTAAGTCAGTACCCTTTACCATTGAGTTCCCATCTTCAGTCTTTACCTTTGACTTTTGTCTACAGTTCCTCGGTCAGTACCCTTTACCATTGAGTTCCCATCTTCAGTGTTACTATAGCTTTGCCTGTATCTATCTATTACCTTCAGTTCCCACCCTAAGAAGTGTGTTTGTGAGTATAGATTTACACCAAACACACATTAGTAGGATAAGGACTATCTGGCCAGCGGTAATTGGCCATGTTAATTAAGGAGAATGCCTACAGAACATGATAATTACCTCAACAGTAGCCAGCTAAGACATCTAACCTTCTTCAACCCATACATTCACACACTTACCTACCAATACACCTGGATAAGTAACCAATACAGCTTCTATTATCACACAATATTCTAAGTTCTACATCTGTATCTTCATTCTGTACAAAAAATCTTATCCTCAAAGGTTTGTAAAGATTGGTGTATAAATCACATTACATGAAGTGGTTGGGTTGGTTTTCTGGGGCTTTTTTCTGAATCATTAAATTCCAAGTGCAGAAACAAATTAATTATATTTCTATGCAGTAGAAGTGTATGAACAGCCTTAATTTTTCATTCCAGAGAAAAAAGATACAGAAAGTTCAGGAAATAATTAGAATAAACCTGACTAAAATCACACACTTATATGATGATAATTTCCAATTCCTCTGACCCTGTCTGTTATGGAGCTAAACAGAAAACTGTGTAATATTAACAGTTATTGATCTATGAGAGGTACATCAGAGAACTGGATAGCACCACAGAAAAGTTCTAAAACTTGTAGCATTACCGAAACACATTGCCAGGAGTCTAAAAATAACCAACCTTCTTCATAAATATTATCATGTTGATCATAAAAAGTGATTCAGACATTTTCTATAATGAATTAAAACAACTTACCACTTACTGGTGAAGCAAGTTTGTAGAAGAGTTCGAAAGTGTGTCGTGTAATAGAAGGACACGCACTAGTCAGGTAAGGGGAATGCGCTAGAGGAATCAGGTATAAAATCCACTGTTAGAATGCATGCTTGTTTGACCTTCAGGGAACGTGGTACAGAGATAATGCTACACAGTAATGGCACTATGACTGGCATAGACAACTCCTGGAGGCCTCCGTGAGATCTGTATCTATGTGAAGAGAGCCCCCTCCTCCCTCCACTATTATCAGACCCCTAGCCTTACATCACCAGTAGTAATCTGGACTTTAATATCAAATGTTTCCAATTAACAACTAATATATCTAGTTACTACTTAAACAAACATTTTACACTAACTTACCCCCACTCTTCTAGACTTGCTTCAGTCCCTGAGTGGGCGTTTTTTTAGTAAGAAAGACAAACATTTTATATGATCAAATGATAAGATAAATCCATGAAGCTGTATATTCCTGATGTTTTTAACAAACGTTTCAGTGACTTTCCTGGTCATTTTGGGAATTGACATTGAAGTGCAAATTGAGTAGATTTAGTGATATATTGGCTGAAATTTACAAATCACAGAAAGCAAATTTACCAATTTGGCAGTTTGATTGGCCAAATTTGTCTGAATTGGGTAAAGTTCGGAAAATTTTGAAATTGGGAATAACATTCATATCTAGGGTCATTTAAATAGACAGAAAAGTGCCTGTAACTAATTGACACTTTTTAGTGAATAAGAAAATCAAAAAGATTTCATTGAATCTAGGGAGGCTGAAAAGTGCCCATAATTAATTAACATTTTTTGAGTGAATTAGAGAATAAGAAAGATTTCATTGAAACTTGATAAAAATAATTTATCATGAAACACTGCATTGCATCATCTAAACTATCATTTGCCTTAATTTGTATACTCATAATGTAAAAATACATTCACTGATTTACCATTAATACTGATAAAACTTGCTCAACTGTTATCAACATCATGCCCACAACAAAACTCTGAATGATAAAACTGAAAACTTCTCACAATAAACACTTTACAACTTATCAATTCTTCAATTATTACACAGAGAAAAACAACTTTCTTTTTCTTTTTGGATATGTAGTTTGATATGTTAACAAACACTTATATCCCAGAGAGATTTTATCACTATTGCTGAGAGTGGAATTACAACCAAGTCTGACCTTTTGTGTATAACTTTAAAAAATCTGAGTGTAACTTAGATCTCGACAACCATCTGATGTCTCACTGACTACACTACAGACCACATCAATAACTGATATCATTGGTAGGAATCCCACAGTAACAAAACAGATCTCAAGCATCAAAGTCATTTCCATCTCAAAATAAAAGTGATTTATTTTCAAGAACTGTCCAAAGGATAAGATATATGTGTGATATATTTATGAGGATGTTTGTATGAATAAATAAGAAACAGTTTCAGTAAAATTATAAAAGTGTTAGATAATGGGCACTACAAATTTTTTTGTTGTACATCAAATGCCAGACTCCGCTGATAGACGAAACCGATTTCTTTGAGCTGATTTATTTCAACATTTGCCCGACTTTTAGTTACATTATAACATACACGCACACACACACATATATATATATAGGAATATTTATATAATGATAGAGCAGTCTGGCACGCTATCAAAGATGACAGTCTGAATGAATTAAGTGAGTTTTTTTTTCACTTTTTTTTTTCAATACCACTAATGAAACAAGAAAGCTGAAGTGCTCTAAGCCTGTAGGAGTTGCTTCCCTTGATCTACTTTCCAATCCAACAAGCCACAAAAAAACACTTTGACATGCGGCTGTCAAGTGTAATGTATGCTGAATGAGAAAAGTTTGAGAAAACTCTTGAAATGCCAACAGAAATTCTCATAGAAAGAAAACAGGCAATCTGTTCATCCAAGTTTTTATAAAACTATATTTGGTTGATCTTAATTAAACAGACATGTGTGTATTACATATGGAACATGTTTTTATTCTTTGAACAGCTAACTTGACAGTTGATGTTTTAGTGTTAAATACCTAAGATATTCTATTCACTTGGTTCCCTGATAACATTTTAATTTTATATCATGCCTTACATGTTTTATGGTAAATGGGGAATGTGTGTCTAGAAATCCCACATCTGCAGACATTGGAGAATGTGATCCTAGAACAGGCAATGACAATGTGTTTTGATGTCCTAATAATAACAGTAGCAAAGATTAGTTATATTGTCTAACTGTAGTAAAAAATATTTGATAATGGAACTTTTAATGCATCAATCTTGCCTTCCACAGAGAAGATCCATGTTTTAAATGTATAACTACAAATTAAAACATAATTCCATGTTTTCCATGCACAGATCATATGAGACAATAAACCAATCAAATTCAGAATGACAAGTTTCCAATTCTAAATGACCAATCAGGTTCTGTGCTACATAATCAGAGTCGGAAGCAGTGATGGCTCTAGTACATGACAATTATAGAGAAGCATTATGTACAGCTGTCTACACTCTAAATACTTGTCCCGGCTGTCTACTTGTAGGAGCTACAGCTCTTGTCTCTACTTCACACTCCAGCTATCTGCTTTGCCTATCATCACAGTGCAAAACATATCCAGCTTTTGCTTATTTTTCTCCTACTTCCTCAATGCCAGTACCACTACAACAGGGTTTTTATCTGACAAATTCACAAGACTGTGCCAGGCAATACGACTTACAATGTTACTGTCGTAAATATTCCCCAGCGTATCATCGTATCATCGTTTGGTGAACACCAGATAGCATGCAGGTTTTTTTTATACCTGATCAGAGTAATGTCTTACAACAGTTTGATTAAAAAGATCAGTTTGCACATGTCTCTAAGATTAAAAGAAACAGCAATTCCACATTTGAAGGCTGCCCAGAAAATTATTCACTTGACTTGGATAAACAGCAGTAAATCACAGACACGTCCCAAAGAAAATAATAATAAATATCTACCTCAGTTTGTGTAGAAAACACTGAAGAAACATGCTCTGTTATCTTATTTATAATAAGATATTTTAAGATCTGTAAATTGTTTATGTAATTTTCTCTCTCAGATATTCTTTAATAAGAACAAAGTTAGAGGGGCTCACAAACCTTAACCTCCTTACCTACACAACCATCAGGAAAATGTATAGAATTCACCTATGATTATTCCTTATAAAAACATGGGAAGTTGTAAAATTTGACCTATTGACCCCTTAAACCTTCACTAATAATCAGAATTTGATATTCTGTAACTGAAAGGTTTATAAGATATCAAGTTATCTTGTAAAATGCTAGGTCTCTGTTACTTAACAACACATAAGTCATTCATTGTCAGACCTCCCCTTCCCCACGCTAAACCATTATCATAACTCCCCCTCCCCACGCTAAGCCATTATCATAACTCCCCTTCCCCACGCTAAACCATTATCATAACTCCCCTTCCCCACGCTAAACCATTATCATAACTCCCCCTCCCCACGCTAAGCCATCCCCCCCTCCCCACGCTAAACCATTATCATAACTCCCCCTCCCCACGCTAAGCCATTATCATAACTCCCCCTCCCCACCCTAAACCATTATCATAACTCCCCCTCCCCACGCTAAACCATTATCATAACTCCCCCTCCCCACGCTAAACCATTATCATAACTCCCCCTCCCCACGCTAAGCCATTATCATAACTCCCCCTCCCCACGCTAAACCATTATCATAACTCCCCCTCCCCACGCTAAACCATTATCATAACTCCCCTTCCCCACGCTAAACCATTATCATAACTCCCCCTCCCCACGCTAAACCATTATCATAACTCCCCCTCCCCACGCTAAACCATTATCATAACTCCCCCTCCCCACGCTAAACCATTATCATAACTCCCCCTCCCCACGCTAAACCATTATCATAACTCCCCCTCCCCACGCTAAACCATTATCATAACTCCCCCTCCCCACGCTAAACCATTATCATAACTCCCCCTCCCCACGCTAAACCATTATCATAACTCCCCCTCCCCACGCTAAACCATTATCATAACTCCCCCTCCCCACGCTAAACCATTATCATAACTCCCCCTCCCCACGCTAAGCCATTATCATAACTCCCCCTCCCCACGCTAAACCATTATCATAAATCCCCCTCCCCATACTAAACCATTATCATAACTCCCCTTCCCCACGCTAAACCATTATCATAACTCCCCCTCCCCACGCTAAACCATTATCATAACTCCCCCTCCCCACGCTAAACCATTATCATAACTCCCCCTCCCCACGCTAAACCATTATCATAACTCCCCCTCCCCACGCTAAACCATTATCATAACTCCCCCTCCCCACGCTAAACCATTATCATAACTCCCCCTCCCCACGCTAAGCCATTATCATAACTCCCCCTCCCCACGCTAAGCCATTATCATAACTCCCCCTCCCCACGCTAAACCATTATCATAACTCCCCCTCCCCACCCTAAGCCATTATCATAACTCCCCCCTCCCCACCCTAAGCCATTATCATAACTCCCCCTCCCCATGCTAAACCATTATCAGAACTCCCCCTCCCCATACTAAACCATTATCATAACTCCCCCTCCCCACGCTAAACCATTATCATAACTCCCCCTCCCCACGCTAAGCCATTATCATAACTCCCCCTCCCCATACTAAACCATTATCATAACTCCCCCTCCCCACGCTAAACCATTATCATAACTCCCCCTCCCCACACTAAACCATTATCATAACTCCCGTTCCACACTTAACCATTCCTAAAACTTTCCCTCCACAAACTCAATGATTATTTTAACTCACCCTCTACACTAACTGAACCATTACTATTATTTTTCCCTCCTCAAACTGATAATTACTATAACTCCTTCTCCACAAATTGAATGATTACTATAACTTCCCGTCCCCAAACAAATTGGGGGGTAAACATTTACCTTAGGGAAACCAAACATGACTGCCTTTAATCTACAATACAACTTTGAAATCTTAATCTGAATCTAAATTGCTGCAACATTCAAAAGCAGTTTAGATATCGCTACAGGGAATCTGCAGACCTAAAAACCTCTACCATTTGTGAAGTTTAACAGCTACACAGCCAAATTATTGAAGAAAGGTATTCACTTGACGTATGTTTACAGGCTGCACATGAAGTGGCAGTGAAATGCTTCCTGTCCATATAAACTGTAATGTGTTTCAGCAAGGAACAGGCACTTGGCAAAACAAGTGCAAATAATTCTAAAAGAAAGTTTTTTGGAATGGTGTATTTTCGGTTTTCAGACGAATTACCATATTTATGTCAATAAGATCTAGAATTTTTTTGAGAATGAAATGATTTTATTTGAATTACGACATTAAAGAGAATGCACAATGTCAACACATCAGTTTTAAGCTACAAGTTAACACCTATTGGTACAGACTGCACTATTTCATTGAAGACCTGTCACAAGACATGAATGCAAACCAGAATCAGATCAGGTATAGAACTTGATGTAATCTTACTATGGGGTAAATAGTGAAGGGACACAATGTGACAGGATTGTGACAGGATGAAATGTGACTATGGGGTGAACAGTAAAGGGACACAATGTGACAGGATTGTGACAGGATGAAATGTGACTATGGGGTAAACAGTGAAGGGACAAAATGTGACAGGATTGTGACAGGATGAAATGTGACTATGGGGTAAATAGTGAAGGGACACAATGTGACAGGATGAAATGTGACTATGGGGTTAATAGTAAAGGACACAATGTGACAGGATTGTGACAGGATTGTGACAGGATGAAATGTGACTATGGGGTAAATAGTAAAGGGACACAATGTGACAGGATTGTGACAGGATGAAATGTGACTATGGGGTAAATAGTGAAGGGACACAATATGATAGGATGAAATGTGACTATGGGGTTAATAGTAAAGGACACAATGTGACAGGATTGTGACAGGATGAAATGTGACTATGGGGTAAATAGTAAAGGGACACAATGTGACAGGATTGTGACAGGATGAAATGTGACTATGGGGTAAATAATAAAGGGACACAATGTGGCAGACATGGGTAAGAGTATATATCTTCTAATAAACTAGAAAGGTCATAAAAAGTAGACACCTGATAAAATCTTGACATACCTTAGTCAACGGAGAGGAATTGAGGCCATTCTGCTGGGATTTGTTTCTGAACCATCCTGCCTCCTTTTCAGCAGGGGTGACCTTCAGACTTGAGGTTCGTCTTAATCCATTTTCTTTACGAGCCAGAAAACTTGCCAATGGCGTCTCTGGTTTGATATCCGGGGAATTACATTTATTCTCGAACAGAAGTCTTGCACTTTGTGTCCTTCCCAGTTTTGTTGAACCTGATTTTTCCTCTGTAGCACCATTTGTGGACAAGTCGGTGTTCTCTGACTTCTTCGTCTGTTCTTTCTCTGTGATGGGTAGTGATGACGACGACGATGGCGGTGATTCCTCTATTACCTGGTATCGATTATTGTTAATTTCCTGCTGTTTCGATTTTTCCATTGCTAAATCAATCGCACGAGCCAGAAAATCTTTCTTTTGGAATAGAGACTGACCAACACGTGCACTTTCTGACCTACGAAGCGTTATAGTAGGCCGTGGAGGCATATCTGTTTGAGGTGGAACTTTCGTAACAGAGTCTGATTTCTCTAGATTTAATGATGTTCTAATGGAAGGTTTTGAGTCGGTTGAAGCACCTGTGGAGGAAGTTTTGGGTTTTTCTGGTGTCGATTTATCTGATTGTTCTACTTGTTTCTCTTCTATTTTGTCACGTGACCAAACTGGTTTTGTTGGAACACGTGCACTTTCTGTTCGCCGTAATGAAACATTTTTCCAAGGCGGGTCATTATCCACCTTAACTTTGTCTTTACCTTTGTCTAAATCTCTAAATGTTGACGCACGCTTTTTCTCGTCATCTTTGAGCGATTTAAAAGGATTGTCGTTAGAATCCTCCATTGCCTTGGAACCTTTCCCTAAACCATTTAAGACTTTGTTAAAATCTTCTTTCTCGGAGGTAGATTTTGCACTTTTGTCCTCTATTTTTTTCATTAAACGATCACGAACTCCATAGTCGGATGTGACTCGCATACTCTCACTTCTCTTGACCCCGGTGTCTTTTGGCAGGGTCGGCGTAGGTGTTGTTGTTTGACCTTTGTCCCTACCCACAATCCAGTCTGTCTTCTGTTGAGTTTTATTGCGCACTCCCAATTTTGGGGACATTTTGTTTTTGGCACTATTTTCATCTGCAAAAATGGATTTGTAATGATAAGAATAATAATATCTTGGACTTATGAAATATGTGAAATAAGTGACTGACCTTGACCTTGGTGTAATGGACAATAATTTTTAAATCAGCTGATACAAATAAAATAATCGGTATTGATATTATCTGTTGACTTTGATTTCACAAATTTTGATAAATTTGAATGATGAGATCGTCTTCTTTTCCTTACCTTTCACTTTTAACTTGCATGTTGATGTCACAGATCCGAAATTATTCCTAGCTACACAGTCGTAACATCCATCATCTTGTTCGAATATTTCCTTGATAGTGAGTCGAGCCACGTTACTGTCGTAAGTCTGATGGAAGTCAGGCATGTTTCCAATGACTTGACCGTCTTTTCTCCACATGATCATCGGAACCGGAGTTCCTCTGACGTCACACTGGAGAGTGACGGACTTCCCAGGGACCACACTGACATCACTCAGCTGATGTAGGATGACTGGAGGACCTTGTTTTGCTGTGAAAAATGTGAGACGTAATTGTCTTAATTTGTTCATAGTTACAGTCAAAGCATTCTGCTTCCTGTGATATTACTAAGGTAAGGAAACCATCACTCTGCCTTGTCAACTTTACCAAATCAACAGATATAAATCCAGTCCGATACAAACATGGTTCTACAACGTTCTGCCCAAATCTATTTTATATATGATAAAATAGGGAAAACTGATACTCCGACAGAACATGGTAACATACTGGTTGGATCCAATCAATGTTCACTTGGTCAGTTATGACAGAAATAGACCTGGAATTCTGATCACACACACTTGTAGTATATGTCATACGGTATTAATTGCACAAAATTGTCAGAATTTTGTGAACTGTGTTAAGTTATTGGCCATGATCTACAGTAATATACAGGTAATTACAGAGTATACAGGTAATTACACAGTCTGGTGACATTTCCATTCCGGAGAATTATTTTCGTCGTAAACACTGAGCCTTCAAATTGCCATCATGTTGGAGTCCCTGCCGCAGCCCGACCCCCCTTCAATACGTCATCATTGTAGAGATATTTCTGTTCCAATTATGCTCTCACATGTCATCGAGCTCACATTTAACAAATCTTGTATATCAATTTGATGACAATTCTGGTAGGTTTTTAAATGTTTTAATCCCAATGTTTTTCTGACAATACTTGACCGTTAACATGTAACATTTGTATACTACTTTAATACCTGATATTACTCATGCACCAGTAAGCTATCACCCCCAGATTTCAGAGATAGACTGTTCTGTCATTGATCAGGGCTAATTGAATCTGGATTTTGAGGGTGTACATTATTCAAGTTTGATATCTGTACAGCCAATACACACTGAATGGTAGGTACAAGGTAGTTTGTGATAAGGTGACTAAGTCCGACCCACAGTTCCCACTATTATCAGTCATTATGGTAAAGTCAACCTGAACAGGAGCTCTTTGGTGATACGAGATATATTAATCTTATTAGGCGAATAAAGTTTATCAAAATTTATTCAGTTCTCAAGAAATTTGTCACAAGTTGACATTTTGCATGTCAGAGTTGACACAGAAATAAATTAGCTAATTGTCCTGATGGTGAAGTGTTTCATCAACTTTCATATTGTGATTTAGAATTTTAATACCAGATGGATGTAATTTTGTAAAACCAAATGCTTTTAATGGAAATTTTCTTACTTTCATTTGCAGAATTTCAATATTAGCGTTGACACAATCAGAAATTTAACTATTTTTATAACAGTTAAATAGTGCGATGTCATCACACACTCTGTGGAACATTTTATCTCATTAAAATTTATCAATGGAATCGTTCATTTGTCAATACACATATTACTCAGATTAGCCAAGTATGTTAACTGGCACATACTTACCAAGTCTGATCAACTTAATCACAAAACAGAATAAAGATTCGTACCTGTGGCAGTGAGTAAAATTTACACCTGTGGCAGTAAGTAAAATTTACACCTGTGACAGTGAGTAAAATTTACACCTGTGTCAGTAAGTAAAATTTACACCTGTGGCATTAAGTAAAATTTACACCTGTGTCAGTAAGTAAAATTTACACCTGTGGCATTAAGTAAAATTTACAAATGTGGCATTAAGTAAAATTTCCAATTTTGACTGTAAGTAAAATTTACACCTATGGCATTAAGTAAAATTTACACCTGTGTCAGTAAGTAAAATTTACACCTGTGTCAGTAAGTAAAATTTACACCTGTGGCATTAAGTAAAATTCACACCTGTGGCAGTTAGTAAAATTTACACCTGTGGCAGTTTGTAAAATTTACAATTTTGACTGTAATTCAAATTTACACCTGTGAAGGTAAGTAAAATTTACATTTATGACAGTAAGTAAATATTTATACGTATGGTGGTAATCAAAATTTATACCTCTAATGGTAAGTAAGATTCACACCTGTGACAGTATATAAAATTTACACTCAAAATATAAGTAAAATTCACAGGTGTGGTAGTATGATAAGTAAAAAAAAACCTATCATAAATGGTTGTCTAAATACACAGGATCAAAGCCTGTAAATAGTATTACAGTAGAATATCTCAAGTCATGTTATGATGACCAGGCTTACCATATATACAGTATTTGTTCCTTAGGGAGTATAAACCATTTAACATTATAGTTATTAAACAAACTGAAAGCACTCTGAGGTGTTTAATTACCCATTGTGTGATATAGAGCCATAAGTAGGAACAATATATTTATAGCACCAATACTTCTAAAACAGGTCACTGCCAAATACGGGTAGTACATAATAGATTATCGATATAAAAAACTGTACCAACTAGGTTTATCAACAGCAGTCCTGAGGGCCAGGATACACAATACCAGAGTGATCTGGTAGATTACTTTATCCCTTTTCATATTCAACTGGAAATCATGGTGAAGAAAACTGCGATACACCCTAACAATACTCCCCCATCTGAAGTGATACACCCTAACAATACTCCCCCATCTGAAGTGATACACCCTAACAATACTCCCCCATCTGAAGTGATACACCCCCATCTGAAGTGATACACCCTAACAATACTCTCCCATCTGAAGTGATACACCCTAACAATACTCACCCATCTGAAGTGATACACCCTAACAATACTCTCCCATCTGAAGTGATACACCCCATCTGAAGTGATACACCCTAACAATACTCCCCCATCTGAAGTGATACACCCTAACAATACTCCCCCATCTGAAGTGATACACCCTAACAATACTCCCCCATCTGAAGTGATACACCCTAACAATACTCCCCCATCTGAAGTGATACACCCTAACAATACTCTCCCATCTGAAGTGATACACCCTAACAATACTCCCCCATCTGAAGTGATACACCCTAACAATACTCTCCCATCTGAAGTGATACACCCTAACAATACTCCCCCATCTGAAGTGATACACCCTAACAATACTCCCCCATCTGAAGTGATACACCCTAACAATACTCCCCATCTGAAGTGATACACCCTAACAATACTCCCCCATCTGAAGTGATACACCCTAACAATACTCCCCCATCTGAAGAGATACACCCTAACAATAACAATACTCCCCCATCTGAAGTGATACACCCTAACAATACTCCCCCATCTGAAGTGATACACCCTAACAATACTCCAACATCTGAAGTGATACACCCTAACAATACTCTCCCATCTGAAGTGATACACCCTAACAATACTCCCCCATCTGAACTGATACACCCTAACAATACTCACCCATCTGAAGTGATACACCCTAACAATACTCTCCCATCTGAAGTGATACACCCTAACAATACTCCCCCATCTGAAGTGATACACCCTAACAATACTCTCCCATCTGAAGTGATACACCCTAACAATACTCTCCCATCTGAAGTGATACACCCTAACAATACTCCCCCATCTGAAGTGATACACCCTAACAATACTCCCCCATCTGAAGTGATACACCCTAACAATACTCCCCCATCTGAAGTGATACACCCTAACAATACTCTCCCATCTGAAGTGATACACCCTAACAATACTCACCCATCTGAAGTGATACACCCTAACAATACTCCCCCATCTGAAGTGATACACCCTAACAATACTCTCCCATCTGAAGTGATACACCCTAACAATAACAATACTCCCCCATCTGAAGTGATACACCCTAACAATACTCTCCCATCTGAAGTGATACACCCTAACAATACTCCCCCATCTGAAGTGATACACCCTAACAATACTCTCCCATCTGAAGTGATACACCCTAACAATACTCTCCCATCTGAAGTGATACACCCTAACAATACTCCCCCATCTGAAGTGATACACCCTAACAATACTCTCCCATCTGAAGTGATACACCCTAACAATACTCTCCCATCTGAAGTGATACACCCTAACAATACTCCCCCATCTGAAGTGATACACCCTAACAATACTCTCCCATCTGAAGTGATACACCCTAACAATACCACCCTAACAATACTCCCCCATCTGAAGTGATACACCCTAACAATACTCCCCCATCTCACCCTAACAATACTCTCCCCTGATCTAATCTGAAGTGATACACCCTAACAATACTCTCCCATCTGTGATACACCCTAACAATACTCTCCCATCTGAATACACCCTAACAATACTCTCCCCATCTGAAGTGATACACCCTAACAATATCAATCCCCATCTGAAGTGATACACTCTCCCATACCTCCCCCATCTGAAGTGATACACCCTAACAATGATACACCCTAACAATACTCCCCCATCTGAAGTGATACACCCTAACATTTCTCTCCCTTCTTATGTTTTACAGACTACCTATACTCTCCCATCTGAAGTGATACACCCTAACAATACTCCCCCATCTGAAGTGATACACCCTAACAATACTCCCCCATCTGAAGTGATACACCCTAACAATACTCTCCCATCTGAAGTGATACACCCTAGCAATACTCTCCCATCTGAAGTGATACACCCTAACAATGATACATCCTAACAATACTCCCCCATCTGAAGTGATACACCTTAACAATAATCTCCCATCTAATGTTGTTTTGAAGTTTACAGTATATATCTACCTTTGACTACAATGAGTGCGTCCACTGTGACTTTGCCTTCATTATTCTCGGCGGTACATTCATATTTGCCACTGTCATCCTTACTGGCATCTGAAATCCTGAGTGTTGCCACACGCCCATCATAGGTCTCTTTGCAGCCATGGTTACTAGTTAATTCGTTGCCATCCCTTGTCCAGCAGATTTTTGGTTTCGGCGTGCCAATGACATCACAGTCCAGCAAAAGTGTGTCTCCACCATTCAGAATTTTACTGCTTGGCTTTGTCAGGAATATAGGGGCAACATTTGCATCACTTGCAGTTTCTATGAATGAAAGAAAATTAATTATTTAAAAATAAAGTATTTAAGTTTTTCATTTTTTTTAGAACAATAGTAAGGTCTGATAATAATAATAATAGTGTTTGTGTGAAGGTACATTTGTAGGAGTTTGAATGGTGGTAAACAGAGTTTGTGTGACAGTAGTTTTTTTTATCAATCAGCTGATGATTAGCTGTAAAATTCAGAAATTTGTAATTATTCTTTGTATTATAAGTAACTCCGTGTACAAAATATACATGTCAATCAATACATCTCGTTAACAAGCTCTGGAAATGTTCAGGAGATCAGTCACCCAGATATAACTACTGCCAAACACTTATCCGTCTCGTGTACCATAGAAATTTTTCTGCTGAGCCATTACACTAATTTTTCTTGTATTTGATTGTTATTTAGATTCTAACAAAGCATCTTCCAATTAATGTTTCTTCTTCTTCTAAATTCTTGTAAAGCCTCATGTAATGAAAAATATATGATAGAAGCAAATATACTCCAATACTATGATTAGGAACAAGTCATAAATTAAATCATCTGATACCTTTACCTCTCTTCTTTATTCAATGTTATTTCAATCAATTAAAGAAAACCCCCCTCCCCAAAAACAAACCAACAAAAAACAAAAATGAGAAATAAACGTTAAATTTGAAAAGAAATGAATCTTTCTTTGATAAGAAAATAATTATTTTTCTTTTGTCAACACTTAAAAGCTTAAGATGGTTTCCATTTATATCAGATAACTGAGAAACAGCTTGCAAGAAAACTTCATTATTCAATGCCATGTCAGGTTGTGAAAATCCAAAAGAAATGTGAAATTTAAAAACCTGCTCAGTTAAAAGTTTTGGAAGATTGAAATTTTAAAGCACTTTTAGATAGTAACTACACTAAAAATCAAATCTGCCAGTTTTATTTAATGTTAAGAAATATAACTGTCAGTGCTGAAAATTGAGTAAATTTAAGTGTCACTATTGTATGGATTGGAATGTATATAAATAGATAGTGGAGATCCAGCTTCCTTTATGCTGAGAAAACACGATCTTATTTCTCCGATAAGATGAACGACAAAAAAACCTTTAGATAGTCAATGTATATAAAGTTATTTAATGTTTTTGTCTGGAAAACTTCAGAGAGTTCCACTCAAAAACATTCTGGTCTTACCATCTAATGGCCAGGAAACTCTTTAATTATACCGTAAATACACTATAGTTATACGGAACCATCAGATGTGATATACAAAAGTGATTGTATACTATATGTGTTTTGTAACAGTTCTATGTAGTGTTGTACAACAGCTGTATGTTGTATGACAGTTCTATGTAGTGTTGTACAACAGCTGTATGTTGTATGATAGTTCTATAGTGTTGTAAAACAGCTGTATCTTGCATGACAGTACTATGTAGTATTGTACAACAGCTGTATGTAGTATGACAGTTCTAAATAGTGTTGAACAACAGCTGTACGTTGTATTTGTACAACAGCTGTATACCATGTTTGGTGCATAACAAATTATTGTTTGTATAACAGTCATAGGCTGTATTGTTTTGTATAACAATTACATGTTGTATGTGCTGCACACAGCGGTATGTTGCATGTAATATATAATAGTTGTATATTATATGTGCTGCATAACAGTTGTATATTGTCTGTGTGGCTTATAATAAAGAAATTGCAGTATTTGTAATTTAACCAAGGCTATTGTCTGCTGTAGATGCTTTATCAACCAAAATGTTGCTTGTTTTCCAACATTAAACGTAAACTTTGAAATCTTGTTTGATACTGTATAGATGTTGAACATCTTACGACCAGCTGTGATTCCCTGAACCTTTGAACTATTAGTAGTAGTGTAGGAAAACTGTGTCAGGCCTATAGGAGCCTTATCGCTTCACTGATGAAAACATGGAACCAGATTCCTTTCAAAATTTTGGATGATGTTGACGGTAAAAGCCTGGCTAAGGCAATTTGTTTTGTTTTCTATGTTTACTTTTTCTTGTTTCCAAAGTCTAATGGAAGAGACTCAAATATTTATATATCTACTGATGAAAATAATAACAAACATTTTTGTGATCTTGACAGTAACATTTCCGTGGCATCACAATTATTTTCCTCAGTTTTATGACCTTGACCAGAGCTTTGATAACTATAATGCTGTCTCCTACTTTGGTGGCATTTGAGTAATTTCAGATGGGTATGAGTATGTTTTGACCATCAACAAATCCAAATCTACATGAAGACGACAAATGTTGGGTTATGAATGATGCTGTGATGGTTTGTAAATCAACAACATGTACTACCCTTGATAGAGAATCCTGAACATCATCACAACAGAAATTAGCCATATAGATTTCCAACTCAAATGATTCTACCAGAGCATGATATTAAGATATTGCCTGATACGTAATTTTCTCCATACATAACTAAATCTTCATTCCCCAAGCTCCCAGACGAGCCAGTTATACACTAGCTGTATCAGTATACTTCAGCACCTCCTGTAATGTAACCAGCCAGAGAAATGAGCACACTGAAAATTGTAAAAGTTAGATTTACGAATCTAAATCAGATTATGGAGTCTACATTAGGACCACTTGTCTCACCTGAATAGTGCTCAGCGTCCAGCTGATTTAGAACTTCATAGTGTACCTCCTATGTCACAGGTGGGGACCCCATACTGGGTATACTTAATCACTGACTAAAATCTGATACAACAGCTAATATTCACTAATAATCACAACCTGGGATATGATACTATAAAAATGTAAAATTTAGCTAGCTTTCCTACCCTATTAAACCTAATTTTATCTAAAGTGTTTAAATAAGTTGAAAGTCATGTAAAAAGCTGTAGATCTTTATATTTCTATTTCTTTACTAATTTTTTTTTCTATTCCAATTTTAACGGTCAAATTTGTCTGTCTGTGTTTAAAAATCCACTACATTTAAACAGCTGTTGCAAAACATGTTCCCGATCACAGAAGGTAATTTTGATATAAATGTTTTTTTCTACATGTATTTTGTCACTAGTTTTATCCTTCGTTTGATCTGGGCATTACAACCTTGCCTGGCAAAGATTGCTGTTTATTTAGGAAGGCTTATGTACCCCAATCCCATGCTTACTGATGGCAGAAAATTGGTTATTTTCTCTATGCATGGATCTGGTATCGTCCTAATTCATGATAAGACAATTTTTATCTCTAGAATGAAAGTAATAACCAGATGATCACTCAATAGGGCTGCCCACATGGCTAAAATGAAGTTACTGATAAGTTTATGCTGTGACCCTACAAATATGCTTGGTGCTGTTTACATTATCATGAATTGTGAAGAAGAAAGTCAATTTTCTGTTAATTTGAGAGGTGATTGACTGTTTCTGTATGTTAAAGAGAGGCCTCTAATACAGTGCTATGTTTTCTACCATTACAGTACAGTGTTCTCTACCATTACAGTACAGTGTCCTCTACCATTACAGTACAGTGTTCTCTACCATTACAGTACAGTGTTCTCTACTGCTACAGTGCAGTGTCCTCTACCATTACAGTACAGTGTTCTCTACCATTACAGTACAGTGTCCTCTACTGCTACAGTGCAGTGTTCTCTACTGCTACAGTGCAGTGTCCTCTACCATTACAGTACAGTGACCTCTACCATCACAGTACAGTGTTCTCTACTGCTACAGTACAGTGACCTCTACCATTACAGTACAGTGTTCTCTACCATTATAGTACAGTGCTCTCCACCACTACAGTACAGTGTCCTCTACCATCACAGTACAGTGTTCTCTACTGCTACAGTACAGTGACCTCTACCATTACAGTACAGTGTTCTCTACCATTATAGTACAGTGCTCTCCACCACTACAGTACAGTGTCCTCTACCATCACAGTACAGTGTTCTCTACTGCTACAGTGCAGTGTCCTCTACCATTACAGTGCAGTGTCCTCTACCATTACAGTACAGTGTTCTCTACTGCTACAGTACAGTGACCTCTACCATTACAGTACAGCGTTCTCTACCATTATAGTACAGTGCTCTCCACCACTACAGTACAGTGTCCTCTACCATCACAGTACAGTGTCCTCTACCATCACAGTACAGTGTCCTCTACCATTACAGTACAGTGTTCTCTACTGCTACAGTACAGTGACCTCTACCATTACAGTACAGCGTTCTCTACCATTATAGTACAGTGCTCTCCACCACTACAGTACAGTGTCCTCTACCATCACAGTACAGTGTCCTCTACCATCACAGTACAGTGTCCTCTACCATTACAGTACAGTGTCCTCTACGGCTACAATACAGTGTCCTCTACCATTACAGTACAGTGTCCTCTACCATTACAGTACAGTGTTCTCTACCATCACAGTACAGTGTCCTCTACCATCACAGTACAGTGTCCTCTACCATTACATTACAGTGTTCTCTACCATCACAGTACAGTGTCCTCTACCATTACAGTACAGTGTCCTCTACCATCACAGTACAGTGTCCTCTACCATTACAGTACAGTGTCCTCTACCATCACAGTACAGCGTCCTCTACCATCACAGTACAGTGTCCTCTACCATTACAGTACAGTGTCCTCTACCATCACAGTACAGTGTCCTCTACCATTACAGTAAAGTGTCCTCTACCATTACAGTACAGTGTCCTCTACCATCACAGTGCAGTGTCCTCTACCATCACAGTACAGCGTCCTCTACCATAACAGTACAGTGTTCTCTACCATCACAGTACAGTGTCCTCTACCATTACAGTACAGTGACCTCTACCATCACAGTACAGTGTCCTCTACCATTACAGTACAGTGTTCTCTACCATCACGGTACAGTGTCCTCTACCATCACAGTACAGTGTCCTCTACCATTACAGTATAGTGTCCTCTACCATCACAGTACAGTGTCCTCTACCATTACAGTACAGTGTTCTCTACCATTACGGTACAGTGTCCTCTACCATTATGGTACAGTGTCTTCTACCATTACAGTACAAAGTTCTCTACGGCTACAATACAGTGTCCTCTACCATTACAGTACAGTGTCTTCTACCATTACAGTACAGTGTTCTCTACTGCTACAGTACAGTGTCCTCTACCATTACAGTACAGTGTCCTCTACCATCACAGTACAGTGTCCTCTGCCATTACAGTACAGTGTTCTCTACCATCACAGGACAGTGTCCTCTACCATCACAGTACAGTGTCCTCTACCATCACAGTACAGTGTCCTCTACCATTACAGTACAGTGTTCTCTACCATCACAGTACAGTGTCCTCTACCATTACAGTACAGTGTCCTCTACCATCACAGTACAGTGTCCTCTACCATTACAGTACAGTGTCCTCTACCATTACAGTACAGTGTCCTCTACCATCACAGTGCAGTGTCCTCTACCATTACAGTACAGTGTTCTCTACTACTACAATACAGTGTTCTCTACCATCACAGTACAGTGTCCTCTACCATTACAGTACAGTGTCCTCTACCATCACAGTACAGTGTCCTCTACCATTACAGTACAGTGTTCTCTACCATCACAGTACAGTGTCCTCTACCATCACAGTACAGTGTCCTCTACCATTACAGTACAGTGTCCTCTACCATCACAGTACAGCGTCCTCTACCATTACAGTACAGTGTCCTCTACCATTACAGTACAGTGTTCTCTACTGCTACAATACAGTGTTCTCTACCATCACAGTACAGTGTCCTCTACCATTACAGTACAGTGTCCTCTACCATCACAGTACAGTGTTCTCTACCATCACAGTACAGTGTCCTCTACCATTACAGTACAGTGTCCTCTACCATCACAGTACAGTGTCCTCTACCATTACAGTACAGTGTCCTCTACCATCACAGTACAGCGTCCTCTACCATTACAGTACAGTGTCCTCTACCATTACAGTACAGTGTTCTCTACTGCTACAATACAGTGTCCTCTACATCAACAGTATAGTGTCCTTGCCAGCAGATGATTTATTACTTATCCTTGTGTTTGTGAGTGTAAATCCACAGTTGTGACTGTGAGGAATTCTCAATCAATCAGTCTGGTATTATTCCAACTCTCTTTATTACAGTTCAGTTTTCAGTGTGAAGTATATATGTTATGTCACAAATTAGGTGTTAAAAGGAGTGATAGACTCCACTAACTAGACATTACTGTGTGTGTATCCCCTGAAGTAAGACAATTGATGAATGATGGACTCCACTAACTAGACATTACTGTGTGTGTATCCCCTGAGGTGAGACACTTGATGAATGATGCACTCCACTAACTAGACATTACTGTGTGTGTATCCCCTGAGGTGAGACACTTGATGAATGATGCACTCCACTGACTAGACATTACTGTGTGTGTATCCCCTGAGGTGAGACACTTGATGAATGATGGACTCCACTAACTAGACATTACTGTGTGTGTATCCCCTGAGGTGAGACACTTGATGAATGATGCACTCGACTGACTAGACATTACTGTGTGTGTATCCCCTGAAGTGAGACACTTGATGAATGATGCACTAACTAGACATTACTGTGTGTGTATCCCCTGAGGTGAGACACTTGATGAATGATGCACTCCACTAACTAGACATTACTGTGTGTGTATCCCCTGAGGTGAGACACTTGATGAATGATGCACTCCACTAACTAGACATTACTGTGTGTGTATCCCCTGAGGTGAGACACTTGATGAATGATGGACTCCACTAACTAGATATTACTGTGTGTGTATCCCCTGAGGTGAGACACTTGATGAATGATGGACTCCACTAACTAGACATTACTGTGTGTGTATCCCCTGAGGTGAGAAACTTGATGAATGATGGACTCCACTAACTAGACATTACTGTGTGTATCCCCTGAGGTGAGACAGTTGATGAATAATGCACTCCACTAACTTGACATTACTGTGTGTGTATCCCCTGAGGTGAGACACTTGATGAATGATGCACTCCACTAACTAGACATTACTGTGTGTATCCCCTGAGGTGAGACAGTTGATGAATAATGCACTCCACTAACTTGACATTACTGTGTGTGTATCCCCTGAAGTGAGACACTTGATGAATGATGCACTCCACTAACTAGACATTACTGTGTGTATCCCCTGAGGTGAGACACTTGATGAATGATGGACTCCACTAACTAGACATTACTGTGTGTGTATCCCCTGAAGTGAGACACTTGATGAATGATGCACTCCACTAACTAGACATTACTGTGTGTGTATCCCCTGAGGTGAGACACTTGATGAATGATGCACTCCACTGACTAGACATTACTGTGTGTGTATCCCCTGAGGTGAGACACTTGATGAATGATGGACTCCACTAACTAGACATTACTGTGTGTGTGTCCCCTGAAGTGAGAAACTTGATGAATGATGCACTCCACTAACTAGACATTACTGTGTGTGTATCCCCTGAAGTGAGACACTTGATGGATGATGGACTAACTAGATATTACTGTGTGTGTATCCCCTGAAGTGAGACACTTGATGAATGATGGACTCCACTAACTAGACATTACTGTGTGTGTATCCCCTGAAGTGAGACACTTGATGAATGATGCACTCCACTAACTAGACATTACTGTGTGTGTATCCCCTGAAGTGAGACACTTGATGAATGATGCACTCCACTAACTAGACATTACTGTGTGTGTATCCCCTGAAGTGAGACACTTGATGGATGATGGACTAACTAGATATTACTGTGTGTGTATCCCCTGAAGTGAGACACTTGATGAATGATGGACTCCACTAACTAGACATTACTGTGTGTGTCCCCTGAGGTGAGACAGTTGATGAATAATGCACTCCACTAACTAGACATTACTGTGTGTGTATCCCCTGAGGTGAGACACTTGATGGATGATGGACTCCACTAACTAGACATTACTGTGTGTGTATCCCCTGAAGTGAGACCCCCTCCCTTGCTTTAAGGTAGAAATCCAGGCTAATGCCATCCTATACAGAATGTCCACACTGATTCCTACCAAGGAATGGTTCACTATCCAGGGGACCTGATGCACCAGTTGATAGCCATGGACCCTAACACTTGATATCTCTAACTCAACACATCTGCTCTTAAATCTCATCCATCTTTTCCATAATACCTTGATATAGAAAATATCGTGGTAGTTTCCCTCCTCTTTCTGATTTCATAACTTTAATTCTAAATGGACTGAACCATCACTTTCATCTAAGATATTCCTTGTAACAAAATGGGGGTCAAAGGGTGAAATTTATTTCTCATAACCTTAGTGGTATCCTTCTCTAAAACGTGGCCAATGACAGGTGAGGACACTTGGAAACTACTCAGTAATTAATCTTCCATTAGAACAATTCATTTCCTGACTGTGTAATTAAGTAACAAAGAACTAATCTAAGTGCTGATTGGTTAATCTTATCTCTCGAGTGTGCAGTAAGAACGATCATCTTTGGTGTATTAATCAAACAAAAGTGCCAGAAGAAAAGACGATATGATTATAATCACTGAGATCAGTCTCTCCTAATCTCCTGTATAAGTATATGAGACGTAAGTGCTCCACACCTCGGCCACTCCTGATAATAACAGCTCATCAATGTGTATGCTGAGCTAACCGAATTCCTTGCATGCTTCAGAAACACAAGCAAACAGTGAGCAAAGTTTTCAACTTTAATACGTTATACTTTATTATTTGTACATCAAAGTGTGTCAAAACAAAAATTTACTATGACACATAAAATTACCTCCCTTTCTTAGTATCATTTGGAAGTCTTTTAAGATGAAGGTCAATATGTTCTATTCACCGGTGTATCATGTCTGATACAAACTGTGCCCTGATATGTGGAAATTATATTCAATTTGTGCAGTTAACAATTTCTTAAATATCAATCTATGCTGGGTAAGGGTAATATCAGGGAAGAAAATCCTAGAACACACACAACAGTATTTAATTGGAAAATCTAAATAACTAACTTGTAAGGATATCAAAATTAATTGTTTTGAAAATATTAGAGACCAAAGAACAAATTCATATAAGTCACAGGGAGATGAAAACAAAAATTCTATTAATAGATAAGACTTTTTCCCCTTCATATACGAAAAACAGAAGTTTGATATCTAATCTTCGTTTTGGTTTTAAATCCTAATTAAAAAGTTTGGTTAATCTAGCAAAACAAATTTTTGAATTTGTTTGCATAGATATATTTTGTATTCTCTATAATACAGATAAAGCATAAGATAGAACGACTAATATTGGTAATTCACTGCTGAAAACCCAAAGTTAGATAAAGCTCAGAGTTTGTATAATACTTCAGGGTAAAAGCAAAATAGCAGCAACAAGAGCAGAAGGATGAGGAAAGGGGAGGAAAACAGCTTTAATTTACACCAACTCCATCAATGTTTCCACCCCTACATTTCACAATAGAATGGTCTGGTTCTGATAATGAGAGAGTCTATTTTTGAATGTAGGGGAGGAAACATGTGAAAAATAATATATGAATTATACAGTGTGATTAAATAAAGCATTAGAATTGTTAAATAAAATGTTTGTGATTTAGTGATTGTCAAATAAATCTTCAAAACAAAAAATGTATTATTTCTTGTTCAAATTTGATTAATGACTTTCAAAATATACTAATAATGAACATCTTTTTAATAAATTAACATATAAATTTGAAATGAAAACATCAATCATAAACATCCAATGAAGCACAAGGACAATGAGAGGTCATTAGGTCACCCAGTGACCAATGACATCCTCTGTTATATCACAGACATTGAAGACACAGTAGAAGAGAGGTGTAGTACAAGCACCACAGTGACAGAAAAAAAGTCAGATATACAAGCTGTTCAAATTACCTTTCACATTAATTTTACACACTGTCTTAGTCTCGCCCAGATCATTTTTGGCCACACATGCATATTCGCCCTTGTCATCGAGAAATATTTCTGAGATTTCCAGTTTAGCAGTGACACCATCAAAGGTCTGTTTAAAGTCAGCCGAGTTGCGCTGAATAATCCCATCCTTGTACCATGACACAGTGGAAGCCTCTTTTATCACACATTCTAGTTCAACGGCTTGACCTTCCGTCACCGACTGTTCTTTCAGCCTCTTTTTGAACTCTGGCTTTCTTGTGGCTTTCTCTGTATCAAAGTAAAATTATGCAAGATTATCAAACTGAAGATTGATATAAAAAAAAATAAAAAGTTGTGTCAAAGTGAATAAAGCCATAAGTTGTCTTTTTTTTTTCTGCTTTAAATGCCAAATTTCACGATGCAGTTTTCTGATGTGTTGTCAAAGAGTAGGAAATCAAGTATTACTCTTCGAACAATATGTAGACAATAAGACTGCTATGACAGATGGATTCACTTGACCTAGATTTATTCTTCTGTATCTTGGTAAATATCATGAGTGTCTATACTACAGAAAAGCATGTTTCTGTGAAACTGAGCTAACACCATACGGAAAGTGTTGACCGTTGATATCGAGAAACATATGTAAATACAGCAACATGTGGCGTCTGTATGTTTATCAAAAATCACATCCACACATCTTCCAAATATTTTACACAAGTGAGCTTGAGCAAATAAACTGATTCTCATGTTTATCACAGTCAGAATTGTACACCTGGTTTAAATAGAAACCTTAAGGGATGTACACTTTCGTGTAACTGTGTAGACTAGCACAATCTGTCAGATCTTGTTGATATGATAAAGGTTCAAATAACTTCTAAATAATTTCAAAAAGGATTAAAAAAACTGATTGACATTTCAAATGCAACACTGAACATGGAATTTTTAAAAAAGTGTGTATATGAATATCGTCTGTCAGTTGCTGATAACAAGATATCCCTGAATGTAAATTCGAACAATGTAGAGCTGTGACACCACAGTGGTATCATCTTATCTGATTGTGATGTCATAAAGGTGAGGTTCCCTTGTCTGATCTTACTGTACCACAGACATGGAGATGTGTGGGCACACTGTTGTATGAATTCACATACGTGTACATGGTCATACAACACAATATTTCACTATATCATGTATATTTGTGTGTGTTTTTAAATGCTTCTTCTCTGTTTCTTAAATTCATGAATATTCATGTCAATTTTGACTGTTTATAGTACCCACAGAATCAGCAAAATTTGACCCCCACCAAAATAATAGATTTGACAGTATGGTAAATATCTATAGTGAATTTAACTAAATGTATGATGTGATTGAGATTGTACGTATGTACTGTAACATTTCATCTCACCTCTTACCCTTGTGTACTATAATACTTTATAAATAAGATGGAAGTTGTATATATTACTGAAAGTACACAAAATCCTTACAAAGGAATGTATATACGTCTATACACTTATATACAGGTGAAAAGATACTGTCAATCCTCATAAAGGATTTGTAGATATTGTCTATATACTTACATGTATATACAGGTAAACAGATATTGAAAATTTCTCTTTTTTGGAGAGAGAGAGTTATTATTTTCACTATTTTAGAAGATAGAAAATGACAACACAAAAAAAGAAACCTTGAAAATAAGATTAATAGAGAAAACAAAACTATGTGTCATGATCACCACAAAAATTTCTATCCCTTTGCATCAAGCTTTTGGTACACCTGGAAATTCTGAGAAAACCAATATTACAGAACTGAATTATATGTCTTATGTGATGGTTACAACACCATTATATAACATTCATCCAATTTCCTATCACAGACTTACTTTTTACGATGAGTTTTGATGTTGTTTCAGCCTCTCCAAGAGGATTACGAAAGTTACACTTGTATTCGCCCATGTCATTCATCCCAGCACTTTTGATGGTGAGAGTGGCTTTCCCTGATGAGCTATCAAACTTTGTTTCATAGCGTACAGAGGAGCCGAGGGCCTTATTGTCTTTACTCCAGGACACTGTGGGGATAGGGGAACAGGTTACAGCACACTCCAGGATAGCTGAACTGCCCTCTAGTGTCAGAACCTCCTTCAACGTGGTCCGAATCTCTGGACAACCTGAAGTAAACATGTTTGTAAAACCGTGAGACTTGGGCAGAAATTAACGTTTGTCACCATTACAAAGTTTGTCCCCTGCCAAAGCAACTTCCTTTAATCAGAGACGAAAAGCGAAACATTAAAAGCACATGATGTCTTCGCTGGCTTTACCGTTACAATTCCGATAATGTGTAGCCGTAAAAAAAAAGGAAGCAATTAAGCAGCCATATGTCCATAATAAACGTGACAGTCTTAGTGCAGGCAAAGTAATGACGATACGCTAGTAAATGATCACTAACTGAAGGTCAAACATGACAACTTGTTGAATGACATAACGTACCATAAAACAGTAAAAAAAACGCTGTGCACTAAAGTCACACAATTGATACACAAAATATAATGAACAATGTTAAGTTGTCAATGAATTCACACACAGTCACAATATGGGTGAGATGTTACAAGTATAGGAAGATGAGGAGAAGAGAGTAGGGAAGGTAGGGAATGGTATGAGGATATGGAAATGTGGCAGTTCATGTCTACTCTGGCCAGACACAATCATTCTTTTACACCAGTTCCTGCTGTGGAGGCTGGAGAAAAAAAAACATGGACAAAAAGGAGTATGGTCAGCTTAACAGTTTTAAGATGAAATGTTCAAAACTCCTCTTTCTTTAAAGAAAATGAACAAGTTTACCAATAATTGGATTAGTCACCATGAGAAAATCTCTACTATGGTATTACAAGCAATTAGTTATATTTTCTCCAGATATAAAAGCTGATTTGTTGTTTTGTAAAGCTAACAATACTTTGTGTGTATATATTTTCCTCTTAAAATACAGGTATATGTAGGTACATTTATGTGTCCATAATATAAGTACATCCATGCATTTTCTGACAGGCTCAGCACTGTTACTGCATTCTACTTTATACATCTGAAACCGGAAAAAGACTCTAGGGATATTGAGGGCACTACAGCTAACTAGTTCTGTGTATACAGATACCTGTCCATAATGGCACCTCTATATAGTGACCTATCTATTGTGTATACCAATAACTCTCTATAGTGACCAATCCATTGTGTATACCAATACCTCTCTATAGTGACACCCAAACCTTTGGGTTTACTGAAAAATCTTTATGATGACCAATCCATTGTCTATATTGACACCTCTCTGTGACCAATCCATTGTGTATTATGACACCTCTCTATAGCACCAATCTATTGAGTATATCAACACCTCTCTATAAGGACCAATCCATTGTGTATTATGACACCTCTCTATAAGCACCAATCTATTGAGTATACTGACACCTCTCTATAAGGACCAATCCATTGTGTATTATGACACCTCTCTATAAGCACCAATCTATTGAGTATATTAACACCTCTCTGTGACCAATCTATTGAGTATACTGACACCTCTCTGTGACCAATCTATTGAATATATTAACACCTCTCTGTGACCAATCCATTGTGTATTATGACACCTCTCTATAAGGACCAATCTATTGAGTATATTAACACCTCTCTGTGACCAATCTATTGAGTATACTGACACCTCTCTATAAGGACCAATCTATTGAGTATATTAACACCTCTCTGTGACCAATCTATTGAGTATACTGACACCTCTCTATAAGGACCAATCCATTGTGTATTATGACACCTCTCTATAAGCACCAATCTATTCAGTATATTAACACCTCTCTAACACGAGCATTATAGTATATAAAATAATAAAGTGGTCAGCACATTACTGTATATCATTCTACCAGAAATCAAAATCAAACCGTATTTCTTGAAATAGTTTGAAATATTTTCTGTCAATAATCACGTTGTTAGATATACGAAAAATGATGAAGGTAAGTTTAATAGAACTTTATAACTATCATTTTTTTTAAAGTTTCTTAATATTGAAGGAAGAAAAAAATGACAAATATTAACTTTTCACTCGTGAAGTCAGATAAAAAGATTTCATGAAATATATTGCACTGATATATATCAGAAACATTCACAACGAAAACAATTGTACAAATCAAAACAAATGGAATTATTAACAAATGTATAACATTCCGAAATACACATAAGTACAAAGGTTACAGTATCAATAAATCCTTATTGATGGTGAAAGATCATGACGAGGAAGATGATGTCAGTTCACAATGATGATGATGATCTTAGAAAAAATTAAAAAAAAAAATGATAATGATAAATTCTTTTATACCAGGAAATGAGCCTATAACGAGTAAGCTATCATTCATAAACACAAATCTCACAAATCACAATCTATAAGTGAGAAAAGTTACCTGTGTCCTGGAACATGGTTCCAATTATTCCTATATGGAGAAGTAGAGGAGAATGTGGTGTTTACCATGAGGTCCCCATGACGATAGCTACTGCAGCCAGGTGAGAGAAGCCCACTCTATGTTTACGCGTGCTCTGTTTAGCGTTGAAATACCCTAAATTGATTTCTTCACTGAGAACTAGTGAATTCCAGGCATAGAGGAGATTTGGCAAACCCAAGCGCGGGAAGAAAATGTTAAACATCAATGAACTGTTGTATGGAGAGTCGCACCTCCTATGTTACCATCTGACGTTACTGAAATACTTCAACCCTAAAGTTTATAATAAGATAAGCTTGTACCTATATCAACTTTGATCAACTATTGTACTGCAGCTTGGAGACCAGAGATGGGCTCCTTCTGTTAAACAATGGCCTGATGATGATACAATACAGAGCACGCTACTTCCAAAAATAACAACTTTTCTAATTATGCAAACAAGAAATAGTTATATTGGTACCAAAGATATAAACCAATTTTGTAGACATAGAAAATTACTGCTGGCAGAAGAAACAGGAAATAATTGCATATAAGAAACACCTGCACCTTCAAATAAAGCAGTTACTATGAAAACTTGCTTCTCTTCTAATGTACATCTAAATTATTTATTATAGAATCATTTTTTTTCGCTGAGGTTTCTCTATTAGATTTGGCAAACTGAGAAGTAATAGACTTTGCAGAAATAATGTGTGGAATTTTCTGTCTTTCTGTTAGACAGGGCCGAGGAGATAAGCTGTTCAATTTGGACCTCAGCCAATTCGGGTAAAAGTTGGAATTTACAATATTATGGAATAAGGGAGATAACTCTAGGACACTTACACATGGTGTGTGCAAGTGGGCTATTTATCAGAGGTCTGATACACTGATAAGATCTGACTTATAATCAAGCTAATAACACAGAGGTAGGCCGCTAATCCTTCACACAGCACTCCATCAGACTGAATACGTCTCATATCTACCCTCAAATTTGTTCTCTCCTCACAATCTACATGTATTGTGCTTTAAACAGGACCTACAGAGATGATTTGAATTATAGATCTGCAGAGCAGTGAAAGCGTTCAGCATTATATCTATACAGAAATTCAACCCCTACTAACAAATGCACTTCTCTGACCAGCTAGTCCCACTGAACTCTATAACCCTTCCCTGACCAACCATCTCATACATCACTTAAATTTTTATGGAGAAGAATGTTGTTTATGGTCTTTCCTGGTAATTACTGATATATATATAAATAAATGAGTTTGGAGAATTAGTTTACATATCCCTGTGTTTTACAAGCATTGTTTTATTTTAGCTTTCATAAAAAAATTATAGCAATTATTTTTTCAAACTTCATAAAAGTTGAAGAATTTTTTTTACAATTTTAAGCTGATGCTTTCTTACAAAAAGAATCTTAGACAAAGAAGTTCCTTAATGAACAATCATGGTCAAGCACCGATGTCCAGTAGGTATTTGATACATTAGGAAGAAAAAATATCACATCATTTCTCTTGAAATATCAATTATTGCTTGTTTCATGTTTGACATCTTCTTTACAGTGTGGGTCAGACAACATCATATAGTTAACCAATTAAAGGGATGAATGTTGGGCTTTTTTATAGTACTATCATACTGAAATGTTGTAACCCAGATGTTGAATAATACTCTGACCAATGAAATTATTCCCAAAATAAACTTACTACAACAATAAATTCAAAGCCGAAAGTCAAATGAAGATTATCAGTACAGAACTTGCTTTTGTAGACTTTGGTTTGTCTCAGTCAATGGACACCACCCTTAAGGATGATATCTCACTTAGAGAGCAAAACCCTGACAGAGAAAATTCATAACCCTAATATAAATGTGATTCTGATATTGATAAGGGTCCATAACTCTGTGTAGTGAGATGAACAAGATATTGTTTCAGTGACACTCCATTCTTTTAATACATTAGACATAAATGTACAACAATGTTTATTGAATGTAGGTGATAAATCTACGAAGTTATGCTGCAGGAAAATATTAGTATGAAAATGAGTAAAGGGCCATGACTCTGTAATATGTAGGTTATGATGTTAAGTACTGGAAGGTAAGTTCATCGACTTTACCATTATAGATCAAATATCTGATTATAGAATTAATATACAGAATGTACAACTGGAACAAACTTAAATGGCGATTCAGAGATCAAAATCAACACAAAACAACGTAGTTTATTTGAGAATCAGCCAGTATTTCTGTGCATATTTGCTTCAAAGTTAGTTAGCATTCCATCAACAAAGCTTGAGAGAGCATCAGAGTTCAGAAGAAAATGGTTTAAATGGTGCTGCTATTCCTGGCGCCCTAGACACAAACAAATGCAGACACACACCAAACTCCACAAGCTATTTGTAGACTTTTCAAGGAACAGTAGTTCAAACAAATATTCTTGAGAATTTAGATACATGTGTCACTGTGCTGACAGCCAATCACATTCAGTAAAGTATAGACTAGCAGTCGTTAATCAGGCCTCTTTATTTCAATTTCTTCTCCATCAATCTTCATTAGAGGTAAATGACTACTGCCGAGCTCACCACTTCATCCTCCAAATGGAGTGCCGAGTAGACAATGATTCTGACTACTGAAAGCTTAACATGAAAACTGGACAAGAAATATTGAATTGAATTTAAAATGCATTGAAAAAATTTGAGTAAAATTCCATTTTTATAAAGATCATGGGGCTTACTACTGTACAACTTAGTGTTATTTGTATAAGAACACTTAAGATTAAAGCTATATGAGGTTTGGTCAACTTGATTTTACCATCAACTAGTATGGCTGAGGTCATCATGTTCTAAAGGTCAACTGAAATATGGAGAATTACCAGAATGTTGATTGGTCAGTGTACTATAGTAAATAAACCACACAATCCCAAATGTCTGTCATCCCATCAGTAAGACTAAGAAAGCATCTCAAAATCTCCTTAACGTTTCTGTTCCTTAATTCAATATGACAAAGTCAGGGTGATATAAAAGAAAAGATTGTCCAATGAACTAATCTGTCACATGAGAAATTATAAACAGAAGGAAATCCCTGACCAATCAGAAGTGAAGACAAATATAATAAGGAATTGCATGGAGGACAATAGTCAATCAGGTAAAGGGTTACACAAAGGAATCACAAACATGTAAAGGGACCACAACCAATCAAACAATAGGACACAAAAGGTGTTAGTATGACTAGACTAATGAGGAGTTAGGATGCATCAATGGTGATGGGGACCAATCAGACACAATGACATACTAATCCTCCAATCAGCTACAGGACATTCAAACATGTGACATGAGGATAAGCAAGGGAGATTTTCAAAGCAGTCCTGATTGTTGGGAGCCAGGTTACTGAATATGTTGGTACTGGAACAGCGTCGGTAATCTGTGTGTTGGTAAAAATTACATAGAAACAGATAAACATCCACACAATGCAGCATTGAGTAAAGCTGTTATAAAGTAGGAAATGCCTGCGATATATGATAAATGAACGCAGGTAACCAGAAAACAGGAGGTGGCGAAAAGTGAAGTGTACTTCTAATTTGATCTGTAATATCAATATACGCTCTCAGACACTAACACACACTAACAAAACATACATGTTAAACAGACTTTCTGCTGACACTTCACAAACACTTACTTTGTAACCTCAATCATTGTACACAAATTTTCCCTGCCAACCTTGAGGATATAAATTTGACATTTAGAAAAACACTTTTAAAATCGTTGACATATTCACAGACTTAATCGTTCCTACATAGGAATTTATGGAATGAGACTTTCTAACGTCGTGGTGATATTTTGATGTTATTTTTATGGCTGTTAAAGTGTAGAGAGTATGTTTTATTTACTGACTATAATGCTATAATGATCTGAGAAATTGGGAGGGGGTAGGGAGGGGGGAGATACAGGGTAAACTTTATATACAGTTAATTATCTACATAGTAAAGATACCACTAACAAGCCGATCAATATTGATAACACTTCATAGATAATGATACACTCTTTATAAGAATTAACCAGAGATTTGATACTTTAAAATTTTCATTTTTAAGTTTAATAGATCCTGGTTGTCCAGACAATAAGGATCTAATTTCTGACAAGGTCACCTTAAACAGTCAACAGGAGAGCATTTCTGATCTTTTTTTACTTGTAAACATTTGCTTCACCCCCTTAGTACTACACCTCTACTACCATCATTGTTTGTTTGTGTCATTGTCTGTTTCTCTCATACTGGGTATGTAAGGTTCTAGTTTAACGGATACTCACCTGATGGTCTGCCCTGGTTTCCATAGATAATTATGGTCTCTTCTTTTTCCTCCTCGTCTGACCCAGAAACACTGCCGTAACCACTACTTGTCTTGGACACATTCATTCGCCCACCTGCCTTATCTCCCCCAACATCCTTTGATGTTTGTTTTGGAGGGAGTAGTGTGTCCATTGGCTTGGACATTTCCACTTTAGCCTCAGCCTTATCCCCCCATGCTTCCCCCTTTGTAACAGAAAAGTTATCTGACTCCAGTAAAATATCATGTTCTTCAATTTCCTCTCCAGAATCGTCTCTTTTCTTTCTCACTACATATTTACTCCGAGAAAAGTAATCCGACCCTCGCTGTGTGATTTTGCGTTTGGACTTGGTCACATCTTTTTCATAGTGATAAGTTCCACCGGGAGATGTAAGCTTTGTTTCAATGATTGTGTCTCGTTCCTCTTCCTCTGTATTGCTTTCCGATCTACGAAGTTTCATCTTTTGCGTGACTGTGGTATCACCGACATGTTTCTGTGATGTACTTGACACAGATACAGCACCGTCATCATCTTCTATCACTGATATTGCACTATTTTTTTCAGGCGTAGTATTCATGTCCAGGAGGAGGTGAGACCTCTGTGGCGCAGAAACCAGCGTTCTAGTGTTGTTTTCTGAAAATGAAAGTAAATGATTAAAACTAGAGTGTAAAAATATAATGAGTCATTATAAGGAGTTTTGACTAAAATGAAATTGACATACAGAGGAGCTTAAACTTCATTTACAACTTCGTTAAAAACAAGAAATTTTCTAGTCTGATTTAATTTGTTGATTAACTTTATTGAACCTCTTGGAAATATGCTAATTAGTACCTACTGCAAAAATTTCATTCAAATCTAAACTCAATCTTTCTGTCTGTGTCTTGTATATTCTTAACAAAACTTAATGTCAAACTGTAATCTTAAGTATTAAAGTATAACAGCAACACATGAAACCTTGGATGCTTATACATATAGACAAGGTGATTATTGTAACAATGAGTGTGATGTCAATACTATCGACTAAAAGAGTATTTATCAGTACTTCAGGCTCCGAAATTCCCCAATGAAGATTTACACAAATTAACATGATTTGTCTGTAAACTTCTGACCTTCATTCTAACTTTGATATTACTTCGTTTCTGACCTTGACCCAAAATATGGTACTTACCTTTGTCAGAAGGGACAGAAGCCATATTGTCTGTAACAGTCTTCTAAAACAAAGACAGAACATCAATTAAAGCTAAATACTTCATTAATGATTGTTGTAAAATACATTAGTATAGGTACTGTTATCTATTTGAAATAGTGGCCTGTTCAATATACACCAGTTCTTGACATTCTTTTAAAATTACATAATATTAAAAATAATGAAATCTAACAGATTTTGAGGTTTAACCCCCCCCCCCCCCCGCCTCTACCCCCACCCCTACTTCCATCTTTATTCTTTTTAGATATTCCATTCCATCAATTTTGATTCTCCTCTGTCAAATCTTCATAGGTTTCATTAATTAGGTCATTATCATCAGTGACGAATACTGATGCAGGTTAAGATGTTTCAGACATTATGTGGCTTTACTGTACTACAGTGTGTACTTACCCTAAACAAAATTTACATGTCCATAAATAAGATCTTCTTATTATCATGTTATGCAAGAATTTCCTGTCTTAATTAGTTTCCCAGTGTTGTCATTTTCTTATTCATTTTCCTGTTTAGTAACAAATTAAATTTACCTGACAAAAAAAAAAACCCTCAGCTTAACCTCTGTTTTACAAAACTTAGGAAACAGGTTAGAGATATTTACAAAAGTTTGTGTGCCACACGACAACCATACTTCCCTCTGTCTCTCCGTGTCAGCACCTTGTTGTCATTATAGTTAATTAGTGAGACATAAAAATGTCAGTTTTAATACCATGATACATCACATAAACAATTACAGCTGGCAATGACAGATTCCTATCTCATAAAGAGCACAGTTGTAATCCATTTCTCAGAAAACTAGAAAACACAGTCAGACCTATTTTCTGGGATTATACCTCTCTCATATTATCTGCTCTTTTGACAATCGAAAAAACAAGAATCATTCAGTATTACAAACTATGTTTTTCTCCAATCAGGCCAAACTGCTACAATGATTCTTGACAAATATATATCTTAACCCCCTGGAATGAAATACAATTTAATGTGTATACAAACCAATGTTTAAATTCATCCCTGCTGTCTCTGAAATATCTTTCCAGTTGCCATCAATATTGAATGTCAACACAAACACCTCATGTTTAAATTTACTGATGATTTTACAAGCCAAACTATCATACAATGCCTATTACTGAGATCACATTTCCATTTAAACATGGGTTACAGGTTTTTTTCCTGATAACATAAAATATACACAAACCTTCATTGCCTTATCTTCAACCGTTTCATTTTCATTAATATCCGTTTTCATGTCTTCCACCACAAGGTCAAGGTCATTGGAAGTGTTGACATTGCTTTTTGGTTCATGGTCAACAGCGCTGAGTAACTCTGAGAAAGCAGCCTCCATTTGTGAAGAGTCAAGAGCTGGGCTGTTCCCAGGAAGTGAACACGATCTTTTCTTTTTCTCGATCCAAGACTTTCCCAAAGCTTCGAAGTCACTTTCCTGTTTGATCTCCTCTTTGCCTTTTACATCATCTTTTTTAGGAGTAATGGCAGACAAAGAGAATCGTCGCTGATATTTTGGACTTGCTTGTCCAGCTGTAGGTGAACTAGGTGTTTGGCACGTGTCTATTTTTCTATTACTATATATGTCATTGATATTTCCTGAGTCTGGTGATGGAGATGATATAGGTGACGTCTGCAATGGAGCAGGTGTCGCAGGTGATGGCTGAAGTAAAGGTGTAGAGGGTGAGGATGGTGATGAAGAAGACTTTGTAGATTTGTCCGATGGAGGTGACAACTTTGGCGGAGGAGAAAATGTTCTATTTGATCGCAAATGTGCAATTGATAATGAAGAATGATATGTTGGCTTTACTTCTGAAGATTTTGGAACAGGGGATCCGGCGTCTCTACAAACAGACGGCGAGGAAAGGTAGTGCGGTTTGTCTTTACTTAACACTGAATTATGCTCATCAATTTTACTGACATCACTCGATCTTCTGAAACTATTTTTATAAGACGTTCCACTAAAATCACTAAACCGCCTCTGGTTTTTCACGGAAATGTGATCATGTGACTTGTCTCCATACCCGTTCAGGATCACTTCACCGTTTTGCTCATTGATCCCATTCTCTGAAATGTTTGAAGTATGTCCTTCTTTTGACTGTGTTGATGATGATGGACTGTTGATGGAATCCTGCACAAAGTTTCGTTGTCGTTGGTCCACAAAACTGTGGCTACTGGTCAGATTTCTACCATTAACTGGCTGCTCTCCACTCTCTCGATCTGAAACACCAAACAGAAGATATAAAGTCAGTGTTCTAAATTTGGTTTATCACAAATTTTTGTTAGAGACCTGTCAACTCCACTAAGGAAGAAGTATTAATGCTGAGAGGTCCTAAATTTGGTATGATATCACAAATTTTTGTTAGAGACCTGTCAACTCCACTAAGGACGAAATAAAAATGCTGAGAGGTCCAGAATTTTATGTAATATTACAGATTTTTGTAAGAGACTTATCAACGCCACTAAGGAAGAAGTTACATTGCTGAGAGGTCCTATTTGGTAATATATAACAGATCTTTTGTTTGAACCTAAGATAAGGACTCAACTAATAAAACACACCCCTTCTGTGTGGGGATGCCAGTGATAATACTTGTAGGTAGATATAAAACATATACAAATTTCTTATTACCTAGATTAAATCTTCTTACCATCTTAATCCCTCAATAGTATAACCATGTTCCCTGTAATAAGCCCACCCATATCTGTTACATATCTGTTGGTGCTTAATAAACAACAAATTGATTAAATACCCTGTACACACCTATACCTCATGAGTCAGGATGAGGTGTGGATATTCCTGGAAAATTGCTGAATAAATAATGTGTAAAATCTGTTTTCAAATCTTGACTGTTTTCTTTGTACGAGTCTCAGCTATTCTCCAAGGGATACAAATGTCTGGCTTTTTTTCATGGTTAAAAATAAGATAGCATCTTGTTTACTGATGGAGGCATAAGTAACATGTTAATTAACTATTGTGAAACAGAACTGAAGTGCAGATGACCTTTATACAAAGGTCACATACTGTATCAATCATTTTTGCAAGATTTTTTCTGACACATTGACAGCACCAATTCAAAATTTTGAAATATTTAGTAAAAAAGGGAAATAATGGGTTCTCAAAATTTGAGTAAGTCCCATGGGCAATGTATTGAGTCCCTGACTTAAAATATTTGAGTACAAAATATCACTGTGTATATTCTAATGTATGGATCTGCAAAGCAGAGACCGGTTCCTCACCAAGGTGATTGTTCTCATGAATCTTTCAGTAAAACAAACAAAAATATCTGTATACCAAATGTATCTAGCAATAACACCATATCTGGTAATAAGCCCATGTCTGGTAATCAGTCCCCATCTGGTAATAAGCCCATGTCTGGTAATCAGTCCCCATCTGGTAATAAGCCCATGTCTGGTAATCAGTCCCTGTCTGGTAATAAGCCCATGTCTGGTAATAAGCCCATGTCTGGTAATAAGTCCATGTCTGGTAATAAGCCCATGTCTGGTAATCAGTCCCCATCTGGTAATAAGCCCATGTCTGGTAATCAGTCCCCATCTGGTAATAAGCCCATGTCTGGTAATCAGTCCCTGTCTGGTAATAAGCCCATGTCTAGTAATAAGCCTATGTTTGGCAATAAGCCCATGTCTAGTAATAAGCCCATGTTTGACAATAAGCCCATGTCTGGTAATAAGCCCATGTTTGACAATAAGCCCATGTCTGGTAATCAGTCCCCATCTGGTAATAAGCCCATGTCTGGTAATCAGTCCCTGTCTGGTAATAAGCCCATGTCTAGTAATAAGCCTATGTTTGGCAATAACCCCATGTCTAGTAATAATCCCATGTTTGACAATAAGCCCATGTCTGGTAATAAGCCCATGTTTGACAATAAGCCCATGTCTGGTAATCAGTCCCCATCTGGTAATAAGCCCATGTCTGGTAATCAGTCCCTGTCTGGCAATAAGCCCATGTCTAGTAATAAGCCCATGTTTGACAATAAGCCCATGTCTGGTAATAAGCCCATGTTTGACAATAAGCCCATGTCTGGTAATAAGCCCATGTTTGACAATAAGTCTATGTCTGGCAATAACACCATGTCTGGAAATAAGCCCATGTTTGGTAATAAGCCCATGTTTGACAATAAGCCCATGTCTGGTAATAAGCCCACTCTTAAAAGTTGTGGTTCGGCAGCATTATCAGCAAATGTCGTTTCAATGTCCTGCAATAAGCCCATCACTCAGACTTTAAGAAGTCAAGCTCTCAGGCTTATTGTAGGAAAAACATGATACACATCAGAATCATTAGTTCTACTTCAGTGTTCAGTGTTTCAAAATCATGATATTGGGTGGTCAAATATGCTTATATTGGTATGTCAGAAAGTAAATTCAACATGTTGTAAATCAAACTTAAGTAATTCTGATTTCTTATTTTGTTTTCTTATGTTATTTGAACCAAATTCTGTGGTAGCTATACATGTATTAGGGAATCAAAGTTGTGTACAGAGAATAGAAGTACTGCAGTACTATGGCCATTGAACTAAGTGGCCCGACTTGTACTTAAATCTGCGCTCCCGGTCATCAAGAACAGATTTAAATGGATATGTCTTTTATCAACAGTATTTCTATATTCCACCCAAGGGTAGAAACATTATCTATCTGAAAACAAGCATTGTCTCCACACCTCTCCACATAATAGTCCTAATCGTTGTTTTTACTTCACATTACTTAGAAAGTTTCTGAATTGAAAATCGCTAGATTTGACAAACACATCAATGATCATTTTAAATGCTGTTCATGATCTTATCATTTCACCCTGAAATCTGACACTGGTTGGTGTTATGGTGGAGTCAAACAGGCACTTGTTGAAGCAGTAAATCACAGTGAAACAATCACACCTATTACCCACCTACACTTAGATTCTCAACACTGGCCTTCAACCTGTACTGTAGATAGTTTGACATTACTAATGAACCATTCCTACCTACTGAAGTTCGTAGGAAGATAAAAGGGTTTGGTTAAATTGAGGATAAACACATTAACCAATCATGTAGAATTATCGCACGGGTATTCACTTTAGATCATCCTAATACCGCAGTAGAAACAAAAATAATTATGAGAAACCTATATTGATGATTAAGTACTTATTTTGAAGACTAGAAGATAACACAAGAAATACAGTGCAATATTTATGGTACGATACAAGAAACCTACTTTTGTATAAAACTTCATTTAACTCGACGACAGATTAATTAACATAAATGTGGATCAGTTATATTCAGGACACTAGATATTAGGATATTTTAGTCAGAAACATTCAGGATACCAGACATAAGAATCTTTTAGTCAGAAACATTTGGGATACCAGATATCAGCATGTGTAAGTCAGTGACATTCAGGACACCAGTTATAACCCTGTGTTTAGATAATAAAATAGCCAATGTTTTTGTGATGCACAGATCTTCTACAGCCATCAGTAAACGTGAAGAGGAGGCTTGAGGAGAAAATTATCGAGCAAATATTTGAATGTGTGAGATTTTGTGTTCTTTACAAATCAAACAAAATTCCAATAAAGCAATGGGATGGTATATAGAATTGAAATGAATGGAACTTAAACAGCTAAATGTAGTGTCATATGATCACAGATGATATCAAACTTAACAATGAAAACACCAATTATATCTACTACAGTAGGAATGAGATGAACACATTAAATACACTATATATACATATTTGATTGGTATGAAGGGTATCAAGTTACAACATTGTGGAATATCTGTCTGTTATATATATAGATAAAACACCATGACACAGAGATATAACCAAGAGATAGATCAATGAGACCACCACTAAGTCAATAGATTAGTGGCAGGCTGACCCCCACATCTCTCATATCTGTCTTACTCACTACAGCTCAAACCTCTAAGTCAATAGATTTGTGGCAGGCTGACCCCCACATCTCTGATATCTGTCTTACTCACTACAGCTCAAACCTCTAAGTCAATAGATTAGTGGCAGGCTGACCCCCATATCTCTTATATTTGTCTTACTCACTACAGCTCAAACCTCTAAGTCAATAGACTAGTGGCAGGCTGACCCCCACATCTCTTATATCTGTCTTACTCACTACAGCTCAAACCAGGATACTATTAATGTTTCATCTTTCTAATTATTAAACAAATGAATAAATTTGAACATCAATGTTACTGTGTATAAGCCATGAGGTGTTAATCATTATCACATCTAAAGTAATTCTACAACCTTAGATATACAACTTTTAAATGGAAAATCATAAATTAAAAAAACCTTATATTTCTGTTATAACAAGAACTTACCGAGCTCAGAATCATCCATGTCCAGTAATTGGTTTTTCTAATTGTTTCCTGATGTTAAATCCCAACTTAAACAAGGACAATTATCCTCCAGGTTCTACCTGGCTATGTTACTGATAGAGACAATTGTGTCTCAAGGATTTAAAATGAAAATGCACCTCTATTCTTATTGTTGGTGTAAGTACATTTTCTAAATACCTTTGTATTACATAAACTTCACAGATGCCCGATGTCATATGTGTCAGAATTATGTTGGAATTTTTCTTATATTTGTTAGCCCTATGTTAAAAAAAACTGCTGTAAAGATGAAAACCCACACACTTTCTCCACTCCTATTACACAGAGTGTCTCCAATCACCTCAGCGGAAACATTTACATACAAATGTTTCTGACCTATTTTTATAGAATATTTAAACATTTCAGATTAAAATAAATACTACCCTATATTCATATCCAAGCAACAAACTCGGTGACATGATGATCTGGTGAGTAGGCAGTTACGACAGCGTAGCAATGAATGGGGAATCTAACGTATATCATATCTATGATAAGGTCTACATCAAAAAATGAGTTACATCAGGCGCGACACTTGTCGCGGTGGAGTTACCTTGCCCATTGTCACATGTGGTTTCTGTGATACTGACACCTGAGGGAGTGCATACCATTGTGTGTAGGTACATATATTCTACACAGATGAAATTTGAAACGCTTTGTTCTTAGGATGACACACGAGAAGATCTGATATCAGGATCACTGAAACGTTTTATCATCATTATGTTGTCATTATGTAGTATATAAGGTGCATATTTTTTGTAAATTTTCAATTTTTGAATTGAAATATATTGAAATCGTGTGAGTGTTTCTGTCATCTTTATACCTAAAAGGTTACCTGTACTGTTATAAGTGTCAATTTTTACCTGGCTCTCTCATTAACAAGTTACCAGGAAATCATACCTGTTGAGCTAATGGTTTGTTTGGGGTTTGATGCACACATAATACTTAGTTCATATAGAAATGGTGTCCATGGATGATGAAGCTAACTCATGAGAATTTTTTTTGTCGTGCAGTGCTATCACACCGAAATGTCAGAACTAAGATGGTAACTTCAACACCCTACCAGAATCAACTTATAGGATGACACTGCCCTGTTGGTGGCCATACAGTCAACTTGTAATTTCAATTACGAAGTAATGGTTAAACATGTAGATTTGTCATCAAATTCCTCATTCAACACAGATTACTGTAGCTAATGGGCTGTGTGTGTGTAATACAAGTTCATTAATTCCTTTAAGCACAATTTTGTAAAAATGTCAAGTGGTGCATCAGGCTATAAAACAAATTACTTCTATTACATCAATTTTATGCATTCTCACATCAGTAAATGCATTGTATACGAGTGTATCTATGAGGGAGTCCGACCACCTCTTCACATCCACTGAAACGACATTCTTCATTGGTACAATCTCTATACACATTACTTATCTTACTGGAATTTCTGTCTGAAGTTCGAACCTCTGCTAACCTTTGTACAAAATAAACAACAGGGCAAAAGAAAACATTCTTAGGAAAATTAAAAATTAAATATCTACTCAGTATTCTAGATAAGGTCAGTTAAATTAAAAACTACCAAAGGTTATACATATGTAGAAAATTTACACTTTATATCATTTTACACCCAGACATAAGAGGGCTTCCTGTAGTTAAGGTAAATTTCGAGTGATTATTTGACTAATACATCTATAACATTCACAGCCCATGATTTTTATTATCATGTTGATCAACAGCCCATGGAAACTAAGTTAATAGCCCCAAATAAAATGTTTTATTACAAACTGAAGACTTTGTTCTATTACATCCCATATGTGAACAGAAAAACACCAAAGAAAATACCAGCACGATTCTTAACTTAAACTGAAATACAATAAAATAAGGTCAAAATACGAACAAAAGAAAGATGGAGACTCCTGTATACAGTAGAACTATTTTTGTTGTTAATGTTTTCTTAAGAATGTATATAACAAATTACAGCAGGAGTGTGTGATTTTAAAAGTGTAATATTTGCACTACAAACAACTTGTTTTCAGTTTTTCCATCAACCTCTATGATCTGATCACTCCACGTCCCTCATCATACACACAAAGCAATGACATATTGGAGACTTGTCACACTAATCTTGATTAACTCCTGAATATCTCACACTAGAAATTAAGTCATAAACTCACAACCACAACTGAGAAAGTTCAATTAAAAACATATCTTAAGTTACCATACTGACAACTAAAGATGTGAGAGGTTATACCATAACAGTTGTCACAGATACAACATTGTAAGTAAGGCTGTAGATAGCTACAATGGTGATATCTACACGACCCCAACCTGATAACTGTAAATATCTAGGACCAAAACTTGACATCTACAAATACTGAGTACAACATGACAACTAGGACCAAATCTTAACAACTACAAATACCAAAAACCTGACAACTAGGACCAAATCCTAACAACTACATATACTGAGGACCACAATGTGACAACTAGGACCAAATCCTAACAACTACATATACTGAGGACCACAATGTGACAACTAGGACCAAATCTTAACAGCTACAAATACCAAAAACCTGACAACTAGGACCAAATCCTAACAACTACATATACTGAGGACCACAATGTGACAACTAGGACCAAATCTTAACAGCTACAAATACCAAAAACCTGACAACTAGGACCAAATCCTAACAACTACATATACTGAGGACCACAATGTGACAACTAGGACCAAATCTTAACAGCTACAACTACCAAAAACCTGTCAACTAGGACCAAATCCTAACAACTACATATACTGAGGACCACAATGTGGCAACTAGGATCAAATCCTAACAACTACATATACTGAGGACCACAATGTGGCAACTAGGATCAAATCCTAACAACTACATATACTGAGGACCACAATGTGGCAACTAGGACCAAATCCTAACAACTACATATACTGAGGACCAAAATGTGACAACTAGGACCAAATCCTAACAACTACATATACTGAGGACCACAATGTGACAACTAGGACCAAATCCTAACAACTACATATACTGAGGACCACAATGTGACAACTAGGACCAAATCCTAACAACTACATATACTGAGGACCACAATGTGACAACTAGGACCAAATCATGCCTACTACTAATACTCATAACTAGCTAGCGTCACTGATGCAGACTGCAGATCAACATCTACAGCTAGCGTCACTGATACAAGACAGATTGCAGATCAACATCTACAGCTAGCGTCACTGATACAGATTTCAGATCAACATCTACAGCTAGCGTCACTGATACAGATTGCAGATCAACATCTACAGCTAGCGTCACTGATACAGACTGCAGATCAACATCTACAGCTAGCGTCACTGATGCAGACTGCAGATCAACATCTACAGCTAGCGTCACTGATACAGATTGCAGATCAACATCTACAGCTAGCGTCACTGATACAGACTGCAGATCAACATCTACAGCTAGCGTCACTGATGCAGACTGCAGATCAACATCTACAGCTAGCGTCACTGATACAGACATCAACATCTACAGCTAGCGTCACTGATACAAGACAGATCGCAATGCTTATTGAATGTGTCACCAGTAATACATACAAGATATCTAAGTTATACATCAGTGGTGATGGGACAGATATGAGTAGCCTAGCCTTGTATATCATTACTTCTTGCCATCAAATTTCCAACACATTTTTAAAATCATTGAACTCACTCTGTTGGACAGCTAGAGGAGGTATCAAGTGCTTTCCATTATCTCAGCATCTATTATTTGATAAATTATTCATAAAAAAGTCCAAATGTCTGAAACTCTGTCAATTTACGACAAACATTTCATGTATCCATTGAATGTATAACTAATATCATCATTCTCTCCATCTTTTGGAAGTGGACAAATGTAATTTGCCTTAATGTTAATATTACCATAAAGCTACCAGTAAGAGTCAAATTAAAAGGTAACTCACCACTTACCATAAAGCTGCTGACAACACTCATCCGTACAAAGTCAAGTTTGTTCCCACAATATTTAAAACATTCTGTTGCTGATTTATCAGTTCGTTCATCTCCCCGCGTTAAAAACTTTTCTTTGAAAATCCTGTTCACACTCAAATAACAGTTACTGATACATCACAGAAACCATGTCGTCTGCTCACACATAATTCCAAACAGACATGACACTAAGCTCTGACTTTAAACTTTTTCAATGAAGAGATAAAACATGAAAACTTGGGCAAGTATCAAATTTTGAACTGTTTTTTATAATTGCATATGTTTGAGCAGGCAAAGTGGGCTGATTTGTTCATGTTTTTACATTTCCCTATAATCTTACACGATTGTCAGACCCGATTACACTGTAGGCATCCTGGTCTTCTGCATCGCTTGCGTTTCAGGGATAGAATGACAAAATTGTAAACAATAACCACAGGATTTTAAATTCAAATTACCCAACAGCCCCATTCGCCTTCAGAAGTTCAGTGACACCCTTCCAATGAAGATTAGGGAGGAAATGTCAGACAAAAATATGACTAGAAAATGATTGGCATGGAAAACATTTATAAACATCTTAACACATCTAAGCAGACAAACAATATACCCATATCAACTTCCCCATATCCTAGTTAAATTGATATTTACCAACTTGAGTGATTTATCCCTTTTCCAATAAGTTGGAGTATTTCGTTTTATGCTAAGATAAGTCTATCTCCTATCTGACAGATAGTATTGTCATAAAACTATTATTAATGCCCAATAAACAGCTACTATCACAATATGTGGGTCAAATTTCACAATGCCCTTCCGCACCGATGTCAAATGCTTGGTATACATGAGGAGATATTTGATATTTAAAATGCTGCTGTATACATGGATCTTTAAATACCTTATAACAAAATCTGAGAAATGTGCCAGCATCCCGTACTTAACAACAAAAGTACAACAGTCCTGCTTTAAAATTCAATATCTTTTAACAGATACATAAATGTTGCCTAGTACTGTCACACAACCTACCATTTCTCTGTTATCACACTTCGCGACTGGTACAGTTTCTACATCAAATTGTCCCGGACTGTCGGTGTTTTAAGAGGTGAACTGAAAGTTGATCTTTTGTCCTATTCTATCACAGGTATTTGAAGAGTTAAATTAAAAGTTTATCTGATGTCCCAATCCATGACAGTTTGCACTTTTGAACTTTGATTAGAATCAGAAGAAAACAAGAGATGTATACTAAGCCCGTTCAGATGGTTTAAGGGAATAATATGAATCGGTTTTCTCAATTAATATCTACTTTATACCTACAAAAGGTGTAGTATTGCTTATGTATCCTGTGTAGGCTATTCTTCTTTAAGATAAGAAATACCGACTTGTGGGTTTTTTTTTCTTAATTCTGAAAATCTCTTGGTTTTCCTACACCACACTTGACCTTAATTTCTTCAACATTTATTCAAATTTTCTTCCGTTTAAATAGAATCTTGATAGAATGTTACATTCATGTAAAACAGCGATTTATTTCCTGCTGATGGAACCACATATCAATGCGTTAAGGCTCAGTTTCTCAGGGATAATGAAAACTCATATACATCTGTATGTAAAGAAGTTGACAATATCATAGGATAATTTCTAAATGGAAATCACAGAAAACCCTCTTACCTGTAAACTCATTAAAATCCAATATTTACCATACATTAATACTTTAAATGATAATGAAATCAAGTTAAAATATTAACATCTTTATCAAATTTCACAAAGGCAACTCAATCAAAATTTTTCAAACATCAATAGAAGTATTCAAAATGAAATTCTATCATTATCAAAAGTCATATATTTCAGGATTTAATTTCGTATTTCAAGGCTGCAAAAACTCATATTTCTCATTTCAAAAGGACACAAAAACCAATAAATGTCAAGTAAAGCTGTAAATCAGAGCTTTCATTTGAATACACATTGATATGAAATGAAACACAACATCAGCAGAGCAGCTGTTTCACAGAGGTAGACTTTATAGAAAACCATAATGACATTTCTACAGAAGAAAATATCGCAGTATGAAGTAGATGCAACAGAAAAGAAAAAGCGTTGATGCGTAAACGGAATTTATTATGCAGAACTATATCTTAAAAGTGCATCTGTATGCAAAAATGCAAAATTCTGGATGTCCGTAGGGCTACCTCAAAACTCTAGTAATTGGCTAGTTTGTGATGTCCTCAGTAAACCACCTGTTACATTCCCTAAAATCAATTTACCATTTTGTTTTCATCCTTAATAAATCATTCTGTAAAATTCTATGAAATTAATATTTTATACATAAAGTGATGAAAATCCAGAAAGAACATAACCACAGAGAAAGCAAGTTGAAGTATATTGGACACCAGAAATGTTTGGTGGGTCTGTAGGTGTATCAGACTGGAATAAATATCGCACAAGAGAGTTAACAACAACAAGTGGGCCTATGAATAAATTAATTAATTACAAGATGCTATGTTTTTGCAATGCATTTAAATTAAAAGTCACAGTATAAATAGTTGTAGTGATGAATTTTCCTCACTAAAAATATCATTAATTTACATTTCCTCTTCAAAATCATATCTAAAATTAAACTAAAACTATTTTTCATTTCTGTTGATTAAAAATTCTATGATTTAATAAATTAAGTATTTTGAGGATATCACAGTTGCAGTAAATAGAAATGATATATTTACCTGATATGTATGAGATAGGATGATAAGTATGATGTGTGTCCTTACCAAAATCAAATCCAGATCGGAATTAAATCCCAACTTCTGAGTCATTATTAAACAAAACTTCTTCGTTATTATCAGTTAAAACTTTTCGGTCACAGACTCTCTACTTATCCCAGTGTTTCCTGTTCTGATATCAACACACCGAGCGTGTGTTTTATATCACATAGGTGTAAAACAATCAGGTAATCACCGCCAGTGTTAAATCTGCAGGTGCTAATTAGATATTCCAGGTTTAAGTTTACCTGTCGACTACAGGTAAGGAGAAGACCCAGTATACTATCATTGTAGCATTTCTGTGTCACTTCTCTTTAAATAACAACCTTTTCCGCTTTGTCAATTATTATGACAATTTTATCAGGTATGAACTCGAGCATCAAATTGTTATTCTTTCAGAACGAAGAACAACAAGATCTATAGCTATGTGAAATCTGTGAGGCTGTGTTACCTGTAATACTTATCAGATCTGAGTCAAGGTAAAGACAGACCCTTTACCCCCGAGGAATAAGATATGTAATTCTTCACATCGTTCAGGAGTACGATGACCTTAAGTAAATACTCGTAAATGGTTACCTTAACTTATGTCTCATTACAACACTTAGACTACTTGTCCAGTACACCCACTAGCTGTAGTAAAAATTACACTGTGGAATCCTTATACACTGGACACATCGCTAGCTGTCCTGTACACCCACTGGCTGTCCTGTACACCCCCTGGCTGTCCTGTACACCCCCTGGCTGTCCTGTACACCCACTAGCTGTCCAGTACACCCACTAGCTGTCCTGTACACCCACTAGCTGTCCTGTACACACACTGGCTGTAGTAAAAATTACACTGTGGAATCCCTATTCTCCAAACACACTGCTAATTCTACACAAAGTAGAGAATGGACACCCTCATACAAATGAAATTATCCTGAACCTATAGAATGACTTTTTTCAGTGTTGGAGAATTACCACTCCTGGTATAACTAATATTAACCTAGATATTTGAAATTAAAGGAATTTGAAAAAAAGTTTGGTGAGATAAGTTAAATTTTTGTTAAATATCAGCAAAGTAAATACATACATTTGAGTCATTTGAATCTTATCTGTCTGTACTCATCAACAACACATTGTCATCACTGTCAAACTTAAAGAAACTGGATTTTTTTTTCAGTTTGTGTTTGTACTGAAAATCTCTATTCAATCTACTCAAATGTTTAGGACAATGATGATTCATGTGTTTGTCCTCTGGAATCGTGCACGATATGACAACATCTACAACAGTTGGAATCATTCACCCTCTACAGCGCATATCACCTCCTAAAGTACATGTCACTTACTGCAAGTCAATCTTAACCTATCAAGGTTAATCAGTACTTGTCTAAATATAGGTAAACAAAGGTAATAATAACTCAGCATATCTGTAAATCAAGTTAAAATATTACCAGCGTGTGAAACGATTTCTACCTGTCCATGATGGTAAACAATATCTATAAATAAAGGATCACCTTTGGGTTTTTTCTATAAAATATTCAAGAGTCTAGCTTACACATATGTCATGTAATAGAGATTCTGACTGAACCTGAACAGTAGAAGTCACATACAATATGATAATATTACTAATGGTCACAGCACCTGGTACTTGGTGTTTACACCCACTGTACGCAGAAAGCTATTGATAAATGTATTTCTTGGATTGTAAAACATTTTAACTCATTTCCTACCCACTGTATACCTGCAACTGTTCATATTGTAAAACATTTCAACTCTTTTCCACCTCATTACAACTGACTCAATATATTCCATATTGCTTTATTCTGATTATTTTAAAGAATTTCCTTTCTGTGATTTTTTCCCCTCAGAATGTGTTTTACTGATTAAATCAACCTGGAACACTTTTAAGCTATGGTATCTATATTGTATATAACTATCTAGTAATTCTAGGTCATAATCAAGCTAAAATCTGAATTATGTCAATGTTAGCAAATTAAACAAATATGTCGTAAAATTGAAGTTTCTGACACATTTTTCTGGAGAGGTTTTAAAATCTTACAATTTTTTTCAAAATTTTACAATGAAGAACAGTCTGAAGTCGATCCTTCAGAATTTAAGTGACCTATGAACTTCTTGGCCATTTATTTAATCACAAAACAAAATATAAAAAAAGAAATGTTGATTTATTATGATTTTTGTTTTACATAACAATCTGTCCTATGTAAATTGGACCCCAGATCTCTTGCTTATTTAGCAACACATAGAGTGAGACCCGACTACAACTCTTTAACTGACAAGACACTACATAATAATTGTTGTCTCTGATTCACTTTTGAATGTCTATTCAGTAGAATAGTGCTGCCAAAATCCCTGTGATATTCATACTCAAAATCTGGTGTAGTTTAAAACCTTTAACTGACCCTGAACACCTCTGATGGAATCAGACCCAGATTTTCTGTGACACGAATCCTGATCTGTTGAATAATGATATATTGTGTTGGTTCTAATCATCAGTGTGAGAAGGTGATTATCAGGAATCCTTAAACCCCCAGTATCTGTTACCTGTCATCACACAGATAATTCAATGCCACAACAGATAAAACAATGATATAAAACTTTGCTACTTTTTCCTTACACTTTCAACGGCTGCTTACTTATACAGCCTTATTCCTACTGCTTTCAGCCTTCTACAGATACAGCTTTCTACAGGTACAGCTTTCTACAGGTACAGCTTTCTACAGGTAAACTTTCCACAGGTACAGCTTTCTACAGGTACACTTTCTACAGATACAGCTTTCTACAGATACAGCTTTCTACAGATACAGCTTTCTACAGGTACACTTTCTACAGATACAGCTTTCTACAGGTAAACTTTCTACAGGTACAGCTTTCTACAGGTACAGCTTTCTACAGGTACAGCTTTCTACAGGTACACTTTCTACAGATACAGCTTTCTACAGGTAAACTTTCTACAGGTACAGCTTTCTACATGTACACTTTCTACAGATACAGCTTTCTACAGGTAAACTTTCTACAGGTACAGCTTTCTACAGGTACAGCTTTCTACAGGTACACTTTCTACAGGTACACTTTCTACAGGTACAGCTTTCTACAGGTAAACTTTCTACAGGTACAGCTTTCTACAGGTACACTTTCTACAGGTACAGCTTTCTACAGGTACACTTTCTACAGATACAGCTTTCTACAGGTACACTTTCCACAGGTACACTTTCTACAGATACAGCTTTCCACAGGTACAGCTTTCTACAGATACAGCTTTCTACAGGTACAGCTTTCTACAGGTACACTTTCTACAGATACAGCTTTCTACAGGTACACTTTCTACAGGTACAGCTTTCTACAGGTACACTTTCTACAGATACAGCTTTCTACAGGTACACTTTCTACAGATACAGCTTTCCACAGGTACAGCTTTCTACAGGTACACTTTCTACAGATACAGCTTTCTACAGGTACAGCTTTCTACAGGTACAGCTTTCTACAGGTACAGCTTTCTACAGGTACAGCTTTCTACAGGTACAGCTTTCTACAGGTACACTTTCTACAGGTACAGCTTTCTACAGGTACACTTTCTACAGATACAGCTTTCTACAGATACAGCTTTCTACAGGTACAGCTTGCTACAGGTACACTTTCTACAGATACAGCTTGCTACAGGTACACTTTCTACAGATACAGCTTTCTACAGGTACAGCTTTCTACAGGTACAGCTTTCTACAGGTACAGCTTGCTACAGGTACACTTTCTACAGATACAGCTTTCTACAGGTACAGCTTTCTACAGATACAGCTTTCTACAGGTACACTTTCTACAGGTACAGCTTGCTACAGGTACACTTTCTACAGATACAGCTTTCTACAGATACAGCTTTCTACAGGTACAGCTTTCTACAGGTACACTTTCTACAGTACACTTTCTACAGGTACAGCCTTCTACATATACAGCTTTCTACAGGTACAGCCTTCTACAGATACAGCTTTCTACATGTACAGCTTTCTACAGGTATATTTCACATACAGAATAATTTATATTGATTCATTAATGTCAAGAAGAGGTAAACATCAGAAATCAAAGTCCTGTATTTATTATCAATATCAAGATTGTTTGTACGCTTGATAAAACCATATAACAATCTTTAATACAAAGATACACTCCAAGCAATTTATCATGTATGAAGTTGGAGATATGATTCCGCAATTTTTTTTAACAGAATTGGTATAGAAATTCTCAATTATATGTGCAGGAATCTTTACTCTTCGAGTTTCCTTAGAAAAATTTTATGTTTGCATCAACAGAGTTTTAAAGAAATTGAATGAGATTTAAAATCAGGACGGAATGTCCAATGTAAATATAGTTGGTAATGGGGGCATGACAATTTAGTCATCTCTAACAACGATTTCACACAGAAATAGCTTTATACCTGTTATTAAACAAACAACTTATCATGGAGAAAAACATGATATGTGTGATGTCTACTTACGGCAGATTTTACTCCTGTCCTAGTACTGACAAACCACCCGATCTGCAAACACTGAAGGTGTTACCATTCCCTCCTACAGCACACTTCTCCATTTTGTTCCCAATTTAATTGCAGGGAATTACACCGCTAGACCTTTGTGTTAAGTCATGAACACTTCTTGGCTTAATACCTTTTAGTTCCTGACTTTATGCGATATCAACAGATAGTAGAAGTTCACACTTATCAGAGTCCATACATCTTCTCTCTTTATTTACCTTGAAACCTCAATTAATTTACAGACCAATAAAATTTCCACCTTTAACAACAGAAAATGACTGTCCACATCTATATAAGAGAGATGTAAAGCCAAATAAAGAGATCAGGTCTATAGACAGCGTGTCCTCAAGGGCCAATAAAATGTGAAGAGCTCCGTCTGAACATACAAGACTTGAATAACTAAAGAATTACATAGACTTCTGACATTATAAATCATCTGCTCGGAGCGTTTTTATTTCTGATATAAAATTAGTCAGATGATTACCTATCGAAAATAATCAATAATTATCGAGGAAGATCAGTCTGTCAGCTATAATCAAGGACCTGAGTCATCTTTACTTTTACATAGAAATTGATAAGTTTTGCCAGCTGTGGAAGATTGTACTGAGTGTTCTTAAATATGATTCTGAGTTGAAAAGCATTAAATCTCACACTTTATTCTTATTTGTTAAACATTAATTACATATAACACAATCTAGTAAATATTTATTCAGCTCTCTTTGTTCGGTCACATAAACTTTTGATTTTTCCAAGAAAATGTTAGGGATGGGGAGATGTGCAGACTGAAATTATGTTGTGGTGGAAATGTTTACTCTCAAAACATGATCCCAACTATTCCACCCACACCCTGAATTCCACTGCATAGGACATTCCTCCCTCCCACAGAGTTGCCAGACACTGTCTTTACAACATAGTTAGCTACAATATATGACAATGTTATCTTAGGTATCCTGTAGGCTCAACCACATATAACCTTGACGTCTCTACAACATTGTGACCCCTTACAAACTGTGACTTGAAATTTACTCTAATACAATTCTAAAGCTGTTAAAATGTTCCTAGATTAAGAATGAATACTGAAACACTGTATTACCACCATATACCCTTGTTATTTTTTCATTTCTTGAATGATCTAGAGAAGAATGCTAGTCTTCTAGTATCACAATATATGTGTACAGTTCTTTATGACACATTCATATGCATGGACTACTCTGCATAATTATAGTACATGTTTATTTTTAAAAAATTCATATATGCTCATAAGAAAACTTTTCAATCCTGATTTTTCTGTTAAGTTAAATCATTCAGATAGGACAATTTGAATAATTTCAAAAATTACCTGTATTCATTGTTTCATAACTGGTTGATCATGATTCTGAGGCATTGCATGAAAAAACATTTATACCCCCCAAACCTAACAGTGCTAAAGCCAAGTACGTCTGATAAACAAACATGTGACATACTTGTGTGTAGAGGGTATTTGGAGACTCCTCAAGATAAGCTGTAAGTTTAACAAACTTAGTGAGACCTACAGTGGCACTACATACTCTTGATGGAGTACTGTAAACATACCTGGAGAACCTGAGTATAAAAAAATCTACCTATATAAAACACAACAGTAGCCACCTGTATAAAACACTTGTATAAAACACACCTGCATCTATCTGTATAAAATACACTAATATCAATATACCTGTATAAAACACAACAGTAGCTACCTGTATGAAACACACAGGTATCTATCTGTATAAAATACTCTATACATACCTGTATAAAAAACACCTGTATCTATCTGTATAAAATACTTTATACATACCTGTATAAAAAACACCTGTATCTATCTGTATAAAATACTCTATACATACCTGTATAAAACACACCTGTATCTATCTGTATAAAATACTTTATACATACCTGTATAAAAAACACCTGTATCTATCTGTATAAAACACACCTGTATCTACCTGTATAAAACACACCTGTATCTACCTGTATAAAATACTTTATACATACCTGTATAAAAAACACCTGTATCTATCTGTATAAAACACACCTGTATCTACCTGTATAAAACACACCTGTATCTACCTGTATAAAACACACCTGTATCTACCTGTATAAAATACTTTATACATACCTGTATAAAAAACACCTGTATCTATCTGTATAAAACACACCTGTATCTACCTGTATAAAACACACCTGTATCTACCTGTATAAAATACTCTATACATACCTGTATAAAAAACACCTGTATCTATCTGCATAAAACACATAGGTATCTATCTGTATAAAATACTCTATACATACCTGTATAAAACACATCTGTATCTATCTGTATAAAACACACCTGTATCTACCTGTATAAAACATACCTGTAACTACCTGTATAAAACACACCTGTAACTACCTGTATAAAACACACCTGTAACTACCTGTATAAAACACACATGTAACTACCTGTATAAAACACACCTGTAACTACCTGTATAAAACACACCTGTAACTATCTGTATAAAACACACCTGTAACTACCTATAAGATTTAGGAGTAACAAGAAGAAAATATTCTTTAAAGCCATTGATGACGTGACTCGAAGATAAATTGTACTGTGATATTGAGTTTCACGATCTGTGGCTGACATTTCAAAGGAAACTGATCAATCCCTATCTTTCTGTTGGTTTTACTAGAGGATGTAATTCAACATCCTCATAATGATATTACCTCCTTTGCTTGAAGAGTTCACACTCAAAATGAGGCCTAAATTCAATGGTAATGATATGTTGCAACCATCCATTTTTTGTGACACAATCAGGTCAACTTATTGAAAGCAGATCTTATTGAATTTAGGTGCCATGTAAGAATACCTGTGCCAATTTGACCCTGTTGGTCTCTGTTTTGATATTCTGTTTCCCACAACCATGAAATTTCATGTCTTAATGTCAACAGATATCTTGTCAGATTTAAATCTGTCAATTTATGTTTTCTAATCACAAAAAGGATTTCTGTGTCAATACAGCAGTGAAGAATGACGTCATTTAACAATTTACTGTGATTACTTCAAATTGATCCGAAAGATATACACAATATGTTCCCATACAAAAACTAATTCAATGCTCTATATGTTTATACTGGAACTAAACTTTTCATATACACAAGAGCACCTACTTCTCTGTAAAGCTTATCATATATAGAGACATATATATGTCATTCCGATACATACAATCCTTCTTTCAGTATCAAATGCAGTTAAAGTATCTGTTATGGAGCTCAGCTATATTAAGGAATCAGGAGACATTGGGGAGTCAAGAGACAGTGGGGAGTCAGGAGACAGTAGGGAGTCAACGGACAGTGGGGAGTCAGTGGATAGTGGGTAGTCAGCGGACAGTGGGAAGTCAGTTGACAGTGGGGAGTCAGCGGACAGTGGGGAGTCAGCGGACAGTGCGGAGTCAGTGGACAGTGGGGAGTCAACAGACAGTGGGGAGTCAACAGACAGAGGGGAGTCAACAGACAGTGGGGAGTCAACAGACAGAGGGGAGTCAACAGACAGTGTGGAGTCAACAGACAGTGCGGAGTCAGTGGACAGTGGGGTGTCATTAGACAGTGGGGAGTCTGTGATTGTATCTTAATAGACAGAGGATCTTTGTCACCAATTTTACCTCAAAAGACAGAGAGATAACATTACAAATCCTACCTTTGGGGATTGAAGATTATCATCACTAATTCTACCTCAATGGGCAGATTATTGCCCTCACCAATTTTATCTCAATTCAGACAGGATTTCCACCAATTCTATCTCAATTGACAAAGGATTGCCATCTTCAATTCTACCTCAATAGACAGGGGATTGTCCTCACCAATTCTATCTCAATAGACAGAGGATTGTCCTCACCAATTCTGTCTCAATAGACAGAGGATTGTCCTCACCAATTCTATCGCCATAGACAGAGGATTGTCCTCACCAATTCTACCTCAATAGACAGAGGAATGCCCTCTTAAACTCTACCTCAAGGACAGAAGATTGACTCTACCCATGTAGATCAAAGATTGTCATATGGGACAAGAGAAACGTGATTGTTCTATAGTTGGTTGGTAGCAGACAGTCCCAGTATTTGAATTTAGACCACACCTGACACAATCAGAGTTACTCAGGTGAAAATCATCTTATATTACTAGTATGACCTTGACCCTCCATTTGAGTAGATTTTTCCAGGCGGTACGGAGGAAGAGTACTCAATCTTAAGTTGTAAAGTAAATCTTTCTGTTAATCATCAACTTCAATGTATACCCCTATATAAAGGTGATTTGGGATTTCAATTCTATAGAAGTATTCAAACCAACATTACACAATTCACTGATTTTCTGTAACTAATACATCAATATCACGAGTGCCTATCATTTATAATAATTACTACCTTTAAACTCCAATTGATTTCCTGTGCTCTTTAAAGGACCTGTCAACACCATGGGTTTCTATATTTCATTTCTCACCAGAATTATAGACTGCGTTAACTTTACAGAAAAAAGAATCTGATTTGAAACTCAAAAATATTTCATCTTATTCGAACTTTTTTGTTGTGTTTATTGTTTCATGAACAGCATTTTGAGGCCTGGTCTACTTGTAGACGTTGATGGTGTCTTCACTGAACAACATACAGGAGGCCTGTCTCTTGTCATCGAGAACAGTTAAGGAACTGTTTTTTATGAAGTCAATCTGATATAGTTCATGATAAATATTCTATAAGTGGTATTGCTAATCAGTAAAAATATGTCAGAAATCATTTGGTTTCAGAAGAAGACTAACTTATAGGCAAATCAACCAGCAGTGATCAATACATAACCTGTTTTTTTCCACACTGTTTTAATGTATTGCAGACTATATATATAAACTAGAGTAGGCTTTACTAAATCTGCTGTTGTACTGATCTAGATGTGTAAGCTGTGCCTGGGGTGGCTATTAGCTAGGTTATTTATTCTATGTAACACATATTATCCCCCTTTCTTTGATCAAATCTTCACCTGGCACAAACAGTTACGTAATGTGTATAAAACCTTATGTCAATAACACCTCACTCTGTTTTCTGTAAATAGGAAGACATTGATAGCAAAGGAATTAATACGCTTTATAAAAAAAGCACCACCTTAAGTTGTTTTCTGTAGTTATTAGAATGTCAATAAACAAAACACCTCCTGTTATCTGATCAAGCAACACAAAAACAGGTTTTCAAAAAATATACACTTAAAAGTGTTGAATAGTCAAATACTGGAATTTCAATTTAGTCTTATCAGCTGAGCTAATGAAGCTTCCTGACAAATTGATAGGGAAACTTTGTCACACAGTCTGGTACAGCTTTTAAGTAGCACAAGAGATGTTATTATACATGTATCTGACAGAATTAACAATATTGTTATTGATGGGTAAAATTGGTTGATTTTTTATTAAAGAGTTGAAGTGCTGATATATTAAAGGATATATAATTTCTGTAGTTACTTTTGATGTCTACAATATACAATTCAATCTAAATGTATTTGTAACGTAAACGATTGATGATTGTGTCATTTACATGTTAATTTGCACATAGGTTGTTGACACACAGCTGGGCATGAAATCGGGATGATCAATAGATGTCACAGACAATAAAAAAAATAATTGAGAAAATTTTAGATTAAGTGCCATCATTTATAACTTCGCAATAATAACTTATTTTATTTTTGTATCAATATTTTCTGAGCTTTAGGAAGTTATTTGAAATTGCAACATTTATGAACTATGTCACTGATGATTGTAAAACATTTAAACTCTTCGCTATAGAACTGCTAAGGTAAACATGTCTATAAAGGTGCCAGCTTTTACAATGTGTAGTTCCTCAAACTTTTTTAAAATCAACATCACTTCACTCTATCACAACCATACCTACCGTATACATAAATATAACCTTAAGACATTTGTAAACGATAAAGGCAGCTAGTTTAAAACTATATTTTAATGAATTATGTAACTCACCACGTTCTCGTTGGCGGAGTTGTCGGAGAGCCAGACGGATCTTCCTTTTTTCATCATAGTCAGTTTCCTCTGTCAACTGTTGGAAGAAACAGATTACATTTACATGTAAAAAAAATTGATATATATATTTTTTTTCTGAAAGATAAAAGAATTGTTTACGCTTATGGTTGTAAATATTGCGATATTCCAGGATTTTTATACATGCAGACTTTCCTTATATGTGTTAGTCTGTCTTCAGTGTGTGTAGATCAAAGCCACGTGTGATTAGAACCATCCATGATACAGTCCTCCTCAAAACCAATTAAGAACAAGGGATGACAGATTCTTTTTAATGATGTAAAATATGTTGAGTAAGCTGGGTGATTAGGTAGCACACAAGTCTATCTCAGCAGCTCTCACTTGACCAGTGTGATCTGACTTTATGAATCCATATATCCAAACATGCCATCCATTTAAGAACAGCCACAGAAGGAATTTTAACCAACACAAACTTTTACAATCACAGAAAGGAAATGATGACATCAACATGAAACAACAATTTTACCTCATCATTCTAATAATTACAAACCTTTTCTTCCTTATTATTGGGTCTATTTTTCGTAGTTTTGGTTCCCGAATCAGGAGAACCAAAATTTAAACGTTGCTGCATATAACGGACAAACATGTTTGTGTTCACTCCTCTACGTGAAATATTGCTGTAAACCACATAAACACTGTGGGACGGCACAGACCCACTAAATCCTGCTAGTTTTATGTTTGAGCATTGTAAAGATCACCTCTGTGTTGGACAGATAAGTGTAATCCAAGAGTTTGTGTGAAAGCGATTATGATGCAGCAATTTGTTTAAATGTAGCACAGCTCAATATATCGTAACAGACTTTGTGCAAGATGCAAACTTTGTAAACAATGTCCAATCAATATCAACACGATGCACGTCAATCAGTCCTGTGTTGTCGTCCGCATGCTTTGAAATCTATGCTGGGACAGCGTTTTTCCGTCAATAACCAGCCTCTCCTTGACTTGCGACTACGTGACAGCTTGTCGGGACAGAAATTGAACATCCTGATCACATCTCTGATCAAACTCACACAGATAAGCTGGTATTGTCCAGGCTCATATCTAAATCATTTCAATTCACAAGTTGACACCAACCTCAAGTTTTCCTTAATATGTATGTCTAAAAAGATTAAATCATATTCTATAAGTCATTTAAATCTTTCCCACACGTGACTTGTGATCTAATACTTCTATCATAGTGTATCAATCTGACTAAATCATGACATTGTGCCCTCTGTAAAGTGAAGTAGCTCCTGTGATGTGACATTTCACATCTGATTAAAACTTCAGACCAGATAAGTTCTACTTTCTATCAATGTTCAGGAACATTAACCTGTCTGTTACTAGTGACAAGCGGTGAAGTTCCTGTCAAGATGAAAGTAGCCAATATCTGATAGGACAGATAAGCCGTCTATCTCCTACTGATGTAGTCTGTCATTTCAGGTGACACTGAGGAGGTCTTTAGAGGACACACACAGAATTTCCTAACCAGAACTTAAACTAGACTCAGTACTTTGTCCCAGGACCAGATGATAAGCTACATGAATGACCCAGGAACCAGATAATGTGCTATATGAATGTCCCAGGAACTAGATAATGTGCTACATGAATGTCCCAGGAACCAGAATGGGTGCTTTCTCACAGGAACCAAACTTACTGCTTTCTCACAAGATCCAGACTTTGTGCTTTCTCACAGGAACCAAACTTACTGCTTTCTCACAGAAACCAGACTTGGTGCTTTCTCACAAGAACCAGACTTAGTGCTTTCTCACAGGAACCAGTCTTGGTGCTTTCTCACTGGAACCAAACTTGGACATGGTACTCTGTTCCAGGAACCTGCAGACAGGCTATAATGCCTCAGGAATCAGACTTGGTACACTATCCCAAGAACCAGACTGGACACTATGTCCCAGAAATAAGATGGGTACTATAGTATGTCCCAGGAACCAGACATTGTACTATGTCCATGAAACCAGACATGGTACGCTGTCTCTAGAACAGGATTAGGTACTTTATCCAAGAAACCAGAACTGGTAGTTTGTCACTAAATGTTTCTGAACATAGACTAGCCACTTGGTGTCATAGGAACTTTACTGAACATCGCATGTTCCAGGAACATTTGTAGACATTGTGAATATCATAGGAACTTACTTTCGACAGGACACTGTACCTCCCTGTATATGACCTGGACATCGTTGTTAAAGGCTTAGACTGGACAGTGTAATTCCCTGGAAATAACTTCACACCGACCATTTTATCATCCTCAGGACTGTCTACTGTCTCTGCCAGGAACCTTACTTGTCCAACACATGATGATGTTGTCACACGATCTACATCCCTTGACATATATATTGATCCCTACTGACTTTCTGTTTACCATATTTTAGTAGTTCTAACAACTGTACATATAATTATCACAACAGTGGTCAATCTACCACAATGTACACTAACAAATCCAGCACCAAGTGGGACCAGCCAGACGTAACTCCCAATTGGTACGGATATCTGTATAGGTATCTTGAGTGTACACAAACCCACAGAAGACTTTAAACCTGACAGTCATACCCCTTTCATTACACACAAAGATTATGTGATCTTGGAAAAACATCCAAATCAAACACTAGTCTATACACCCATTCAAGCCAGCTAATTGCGCCAATTTTCTATTGGTGTACTTGTTTGATTTTATTGAATTGTAAGGAAGGCGAATATTTCGGTTTTTGTTATTGTATATGACTTATTTCTCTCCCTCCAGGTGATGGCAGGACAAGGTGTTACCTGGACACAGGTGTAAATACAGGTGTGTACAAGTGTAAAACATTGTACAGCCTAACACTGATTATGTAGGGTCTAAGGTATCAATGATATTACAAGGTGAAATGATTTTATCGATGAGCTCACTACCTGGGTATGTCATTAATCAGTTGTAAATAAGTTACTTCTGTGTCGGAATCCTACCGTTAGCTGTTGTGTAGGTATTTCATTTAAGCTCACGTAAATCAATAAAACTGTTCAATCAGTGTCACCCAGAATAACAAACACACAGATTTATTTATTTTACAGCTTTCCTTTAAATCAAAAATATAAAAAAAAAAAGAATTTGGTCACAAACCCAGAAACTAACCCTAGCACAAATATTTATCTTTCTCTCCCTCCCCACTGCCTTTATATCCTCCTTTCTACCCCTTCTACAACTCTAGCCTCAATCCCCCTTTCCCTCTCTTCCTGTCTCTTTTACACACTCCCCCTAACCCCTCTATTCCTCTGGCCCAAACCCCTTTCCCTCTCTCCCTGTCCCCTTTATACCCTCCCTCCTAACCCCTCTATTCCTCTGGCCTCCATTCCCCTTTCCTTCTCTCCCTGTCCCTCTCTCCCTGTCCCCTTTATACCCTCCCTCCTATCCCCTCTATTCCTCTGGCCTCCATTCCCTCTCTCCCTGTCCCCTTTATACCCTCCCTCCTAGCCCCTCTATTCCTCTGGTCCCATTCCCCTTTCCCTCTCTCCCTGTCCCCTTTATACCCCCCACCCCACCCCATATTATCACCTATCTGTTCAGATATGGCCAGGTAAATGTTGATTCCATGATCAATGAAATGTTGGGGTCACACTACATTTCAAAATCCAGGTGAGGGTCATTCATCAAAACCTACCTAGATATCACACAAGGCTAAGTATTACCTGCTTTGTATACTTCACAATATTAGTTTTCAAATAAAATGCATACTTTGATATAACAGTGGTGAAACAAATCAAATTTATCAGTTTTCATTTATGACCAGCTGGACATATAATTAACATCTATTGTTGAGGTGCTTCAGGAATGTGATAATTACTTGCATTATTCCTTTCAACTCATTACAACAACAAATGATTAAACATGCAATATTTTTAAACATTACACTTTCACAATGAGATAATCCTTATCGTCCAAGACCAGCTCCTTGTTAAAAGTTATATAATGGTTTTCTGGTGTTAAAACCCTAAAAAAATGCATGTGCCAGCACAGGTTTGACATTCATCACCACTGACACTTATCTTCAAAGCTAAAACTTCACACCACAGTTTTACTGCACTCTAGCTGGTAGCCTGATTTTTACCAGAAATGTTGGTTGTATGTATCACCAATATCAATGGTTAGTATTCACTTTACTGAGGCAAAATTAATTTCACTAAAGAGTCAATATTCATATTTACTCAATATTTATATAACTAAGTCAGCAGTTATATCTATTGAGTCAAAGTCAATATTCACAGAGCCAACATCTATATTTACCAAGTCAGTTTTCACACCTACGGAGTCAATATTCATTGAGTCATTTTTTGAATTCGCAGAGTCAATTTTTTTATTCGCTGAGTCAATTTTATATTCATTGAGTCAGTATTCATATTAGCTGTATGTCACTTCCATATTCACTGCTATGTGGCAACACAATACTAACACAGATTCTTTAACAAATGAAGTCCTGTTTTAATCACAGGGATTTTTGTCCAAAATGCACTATTACATGAACTTGGATACCAATATATTTTGTTATGCTTTAAGGAAATATCCCTTACTATTTCTTATCAAGAGGTTATGTTATCCCCGTTAGTGCAAAAATACAAAAATAAGCACAACACATTCCATCCCATTTAGTGTGTAACATAGACAAGACAGTAACCTATTTGTCTCATGGTTTACTATGTAATATAGACAAGATAAAAAAAAATATGTCTATTTCTCATACACAAATGTTAATGCTGAATAGGAGAAGTCTTTAATAGATAAAACCAAAGTGATTTTTATCGGAAACATTAACAGTCTAGAATATCTGGGAGGAATCTAGAGTTGAACAAGGAAGGGACCTTTCCTTCATAAACAAGTTCCATTATCATACCTACCTTTATAACGGGACTACACAGTAATATAGAGTCACCCATAATATCCTAATTCCAATGTCCAGCTGATTGAGGAATCATTCAAAGTCAATAAATCCAGGAAAAAAAAGGTCAGAGGTCAAACTATTACACACTTAAGGTACACACAATAATATGTTGTTAATTTCTTGGAAATTTAGACACCCAAGCCAGAAGTCCGTAGAGTTAAGTTTCGATTCCACAATTACATGTATATTGTATCAGGATAAACAAAAACACAGGGTGATTAAATATCCAATCAAGGTTGACTGAACTATCATCACTGTGACCTCGTCAAATGAATTGTCCAAACTACACTGTATTTAAGGACAGCTGACCAGTGGTGCCAATACTTGTTGGCCAGTTCTTGGATGGTTAAACTGACCAATGGCACAGAACAGAATTAAACGTTGACAAATACCCTGTATGTACTTTATACAATGACACCAGTTCATTTGTATCTATTTAGTCTGCTTTTAAATCATTTTATCCTCAACAGAACAGATCCGAGCATGGACAATGATCAGCTCAGAAAATAACTGTTGGATATTGTCACAAATTTAATCCAAGTTGTAAAAATATAAGAGAGGATAATTGAGCCTGTATTAAGCAGTACTTTGACAGCCCTGACGTGTGGACATGTTTTTATTATGGATAAGATAGGGCTATTTTCTTGACCGTATCTGAATGTCTTTGAAAACCTACGTAAATGTTTGACTTCATGGCTTTACAATCCCGAAATGACAATGTAAATGCTTCATTAGTTTTGTGTCAAATAAAACATGTCTTTTGACACCTTTTTAGGTTTAATTTCCATTGTTGACTCATTGTTGACTCAGTGAGTTTACAGCTGATACAGTTTAAATACAGTCAACAGTTTTCATTATAAAATCAACTGATTTTGTTTTAAACTTATTCAGTTTCCACTTTTAAAAAATAGAAATTTGGTTCAATATTCTCCACACAAATTTGTAACCGACATTATCTTGCATACAATTTACCACAGTAGATTTTTTCACGATGAAGGTTTTACTTTCTCTCTAACCTACAAGTGATGTTTCTAAAAACATTATTTCAAAATAATGGCGTTCAATTATGCAAAAACAATGTCTTGAAGAATACTATGAGAATCGTCTTTTTATGAAATAAAATTTTGACAAAAATCAGAAAAGTTGATCATTTCAATACAGGTGTGAAATCTTTTCAATACAGGTGTGAAATCTTTTCAATACAGGTGTGAAATCTTTCAAAAATTAGATTTAATGACTGAAGATTTAAAAATTCAACGACGTGAATTTTATGTGTTTACATGCTTATTGCTTAATTCTGATCCATATAAAATTTTAACCAATTTTTTAATTTCATTTAATGACCTGTCCACACCAAACTTCATGGATATCAAAGTTTTAATGGGCTGTCCAGATGAAATTTCATCAATACCTTAATTCCTTATTTCATTTCAGTAATAATTACCATAACTTTAGTATGCAAATACAGTACCTACACCCATCTTTGTATCCCAACAACAAAAGATTCAAAAGAAAAACAATCCCGCCCTCCCTACGATCCATGAGCCATCACGGCAGGAACGCAGAGTGATCTCCCTTCCTCTTACCTTTATGGCTGCCGACGAGTGCGGAGGTGTCTGAGCTAAGTGCTTTTCTTACTCCTTCTCTTCGTACTGCCATTGTCGTTTGAGTATATTGTTACTCTATTAGTAGTCTATAAACCCATCTCCCAACTTATATTGTGAAATTAAGTATTGTCATTTGTTTATTTTGACCGTATTTCCGGCCGTTTTTTTCCTCCACGTATTCGAGTGCGTGACTACTTGTCTCGTTGCTCGGATTTGCGTGAAGTTGGAATTTGTTTTCTTGCTGCTTTGTCGGCCGTGTTGTACGGCCGTTTTATTTATGCAGTGCAATCTTGCTGCGTACGGTAGGCTTTGTGCTCTCGTTCGTAGTTTTTTGATTGTTCGAGAACTTCGTTTCCGGCCGTGTTTTTACTCCGCGTGTTCGAGTGAGTGACTACTTGTCTCGTCACTCGGATTTTCGTGAAGTTGAAATTGTTTTCTTGCTGCTTTGTCGGCCGTTTTGTACGACCGTTTTCTTTTTTTGCAGTACAATCTTGCTGCGTACGGTAGGTTTTATGATCTCGTTCGTAGTTTTTTGATTGTTAGAAAACTTTTTATCCTTGTTTTCATTGTTACAATTTTTTATTGTTTCGATGCTGGATAAAGGTGCCGGGTTTACGTCGGGGGTCAGCGCATGGATGTTCCTATTTCTATAGATAATGGGAACCCCATGATACCTGTCCCATTTGCCGACATTACAGCCAGACCTCACTATGTGAACTTTGTTTGCACATGGAGTCTGCTGCTTAGGCTCCCATGCCTTTCCAGCTTACTTTCCGCCGGAAGAGGGATTCGTCCTCTTCTTCCGGTAAGGGAAGTAAGCTTTTTAAGACCTCCCTCCTGAAGTTCTGAACCAGAGCGTTCCTGCTGGGGGTGCTCTCGTTCCACCGAGCTCCGCCCTTCAGCAGGGGGTGGCTCCCCCTGTCCAGGTGCGTCCTGGAGTAGGGGGGGGGCAGCCCGACCCTGACTCGGCGCAGTCAAGGGTCGAATTGGCCGGTAGCTCTCGATAGGCGGCGGTGTTACCGTCGGAAAGGGACTTCCGGTCGAGGTCTCTGATTCCTTCAGGGACCTCGGCACGCCAGGTGGCGTCGTTGGTGGGGGCCGCTTTGACTCCGGAACTGTGCCTTCGGGTATAGGTTCAGGGGCCACAGACTTTTTGTCAGGATTGTCTGTGGCTACGGGGATTAGTGACACTTGAGTTCACTAATCCTGGTGTGAGCGCGGGGTCTGTTTTCCCACCCTCACAGGCTTCTGGCTCTGGGACTTCCGTCCCAATCCAGATTTCCCAGTGCAGGGTTTCCCAGGGGGTTTTCCTCCAAGGGTTTGGGGCTTCAGGCCAGGAGTCCGGTTTCCGGTCTCCCTTTCCCCCGGGCTCAGGGAGTAGGGGTGCCTGCGGGCACTTATTCCTGGGTCGCCCAGGCCAACCTGCGGATGGTTTTGGGTACCAACAGTTACTCAGCAGTTACGGGCTTAGCCTGTACATGTCTGGGTTTCCACCTGGTGGGAGTGGCGGTTCATCCTGGTCCTTTGGACAGGATGTCCAGCCCCAGACTCAGGCAGGCCATCTTGGCCAGTTCTGGGGTCACTCCCGGCCCGCTGGACCGTTCCCATTCCCTCAGGGGTTTGGGTTTTTACCCCATGGGTCTTCACTCGTGGAACCCATAGGGGTTGGTCTCTCCTCTAGGAGATGTTATAGCAGTGCGGAATCCCCCCAATGTTCTGCTACTTCGGGGGCCTTGTTGGCCGGTCCTATAAAGGTTTGCCAGACCTTAAGGACTTCCGCCTCCAGCGCGGACCCGTCGGTCTCCTGTTCCCAGGGGTCGGCTTCGGGTCTCCGACCCAAGCCTACAGCTACAGCTGTTGGTCGCGCTGCGTCCAAATGCCATAAAGAGGAGTTCCCCTCTGCGGAGATGGCTCCTCTGGCGGCCCCTGTTCCTCCCAAGGGGACTTCGGTCTCTATTGAGGAGGAGATGGACATCGAGGGTGCGGGCTCGGCAGAGGAAGACGATGTCATTCATCTTTCTCCTGGGCCAAGAGGGTTCACAGGGGAAGATGGCCCTGAGACTGCTGAAGCTGAGGCTCAGCATGTGCTTTCTGGGATGCGGGTCCTCCGGCCAACATCTCCCGGATTCTCAGGGCGGAGGTTTGCCCACCGCCTCAGCATCGTCGGCGCCTGAATCCACCATCCTTCTGGGTTCCCTGGTGGCTCCTCGGGCTTCCGTTCGCTCAGATCGGTCTCTGCCAGAAGGCAATATCATGTCTTCGGTTCTGGCCACGGCCCGGGCTCCGGTTTTAGAGAAGGACTCCTTCTCTACCCGTGCTCTCGGGTTTGTCGGTCTGCAGCTCGGTGTTGGTGAATTGTCGGAGGCTTCAGCTTCCGACTATGCCACACATGATGGGCAGCTGGCCT